>NW_022335295.1:0-2527 GCF_002776525.5 Piliocolobus tephrosceles
TGGGGCCTATCATGGGGAGGGGGGAGAGGGGAGGGATTGCATTGGGGAGTTATACCTGATATAAATGATGAATTGATGGGTGCTGACGAGTTGATGTGTGCCACACACCAACATGGCACATGTATACATATGTAACAAACCTGCACGTTATGCACATGTACCCTAGAACTTAAAGTATAATAAAAATAAATAAATAAAACAACTCAGTGAATTATGAATAAGGAGGACTTCATCCAACTGATAAGGTATACCTACAGAAAACTCACAGCTCACACCACACTAAATGGTGAGAAACTAGAAGCATTTCCACTAAGATGAGAAACAAGACAAGTATGAGTCCTCTCACTACTCTTTTTCAATATTGTACCAGTAGTACTGGCTAACATAATAAGAGAAAAAAAATAAAGCACATTGATTGGGAAGAAAGAAATAAAACTGTCTTGATTGTAGATGATTCTAAACAATGTCAAAAATCTGAAAGAATCAGCAAAAATCTCCTGGAACTAATATACTTCCTAGAAACTTCATAGAAAGGTTAAAATATGAAAATCAACTTCTTTCCTATATACCAGCAATGAACAAGTGGGATTAAAAATTGAAAACACAAAACTATTTATATTAACATTAAAAAATGAAATAGTTATAATAAAATATGTATAAGATCTATATGAGGAAAACTATAAAATTCTGATCAAGGTAATCGAAGAATAACTAAATAAATGAAGAGATATTTCATGTTCACGGATAGGAAGATTCAATGTTGTCAAGTTCAGTTTTTCCAAAATTGGGCAATAAATTTAATTCAATTTTAATTAAAATCCTAGCAAGTTATTTTGTGTATAACAAACTGATTCCAAAATTTATATGTAGAGGCAAAGAGACCAGAATAGTCAATCCATATTGAAAGTATATAGAATTGAAGGAATGAAAATCTTTACTTCAAGATTTACTATGAAACTCAGTAATCAAGAGATTGTAATAGTGGTGAAAAATTAGCTAAATAGATTAATGGAACAGAAAAAAGAGCCAAGAAATAGATCCACATAAACATAATCCACTGTTCTTTTTAATTTTATTTTAAAAAATTCATTTTAAGCTCCAGGGTACATGTTCAGGAGGTGCAGTCTCCTTACATAGGTAAACATGTGCCATGGTGCTTTGCTGCACCTTTCAACCCATCACCTCAGTATAAGGCCAGCATGCATTAGCTATTTTTCCTAATGCTCTCCCTCCCACCACTGGTAAGTCTCAGTGTGTGATGTTCCCCTCCATATGTCCATGTGTTCTCGCTGTTCAGCTCTCACTTACAAGTGAGAACATGCAGTGTTTGGTATTCTATTCCTGCATTAGTTTGCTGAGGATAATGGGTTCCAGCTCCATCCACAAACTTACACGGGACATGATCTCTTTCCTTTTTATGGCTGCATACACTTCCATGTTATATATGTACCACATTTTCTTTATCCAGTCTATCAGTGATGGGCATTTGAATTGATTCCATGACTTTGCTCTTGTGAATAGTGCTGCAGTGAAATGGAATTGCTGAGTCAAATGGTATTTCTGGTTCTAGATCTTTGAGGAATCACCACACCATCTTCCACAAAGGTTAAACTAATTTACATTCCCACCAACATTGTAAAAGTATTTCTATTTCTCTGCAACCTCACCAGAATCTGTTGTTTCCTGAATTTTTAACAATCACCGTTATGACTGGCATGAGGTGGTATCTTATTGTGGTTTTAATGTTCATTCATCTAATGATCAGTGATGTTGAGCTTTTTATTCATTTTTGTTGACCTCATGAATGTCTTCTTTTGAGAAGTGTCTGTTCATGTCCTTTGCCCACTTTTTAATGAATTTGCTTGTTTATTTTCTTGTAAATTTGTTCAAGTTCCTTAAAATTAACTCAAGATAGATTAAAGACTTAAATGTAAAACCCAAAACTATAAAATTCCCAGAAGAAAATCTAGGCGATACCATTCAGGACTTAGGAATGGGCAAAGATTTCATAATGAAATCACCAAAACCAATTGCAACAAAAGCAAAATTTGACCAATGGGATCTAATTAAATTAAAGAGGTTCTGCACAGCAAAATAAACTATCATCAGAGCAAAGAGGCAACCTACAGAGTGGGAGATAAATTTTGCAATCTACCCATCTGACAAAGGTCTCATAATCAACTGATCTTTTATGATTCAGCAGAGCCAAGACCACGGAACAAAGGTAGTACTTTCAACAAGTAATACTGGAACAACTGGATATACACGTCAAAAAATCAATCTAGACAGAGTACAAGCTGTGCGTAAAAAGTAACTCAAAGTGATCACAGGCTTACATGTAAAATGCACAACTATAAAACTACTAGAAGATAACATAGGAGAAAATATAGGTGATCTTGGGTTTGATGATTACATTTTAGACATGAAATCAAAGGCACAATCCCTGAAAGAACTTATAGGGTAGGGACTGGCAATTGGACTCGGGAAAAGGAACATCATACACCGGGGCCTATCATGGGGAGGGGGG
>NW_022335299.1:0-2578 GCF_002776525.5 Piliocolobus tephrosceles
TGATTCTATACCCATATGGTGTTTTATTTTATTTTCATTAGCTATGATATTTTTTCTTAGATATCTATTTTTCATTACTGTGTCTAAGTAAAAAAAAAAAAAAAAAATAAGTTTAACAACTTGTAAGTAATCAAAAAAAAAAAAAAAATAAAATAAATAAATAAATAAAAATAATTTACAGAAGTACATCCCACTGATAGTTGTAAAACGACCATTAAAACATGAGAAATCGGTATGTATGTATGTATGTATGTATGTATGTATGTTCAGTGTGTATATATTATTTATGAACGTTACACACTTTTTTTGTGTTTCCGTTTTTAAGCTCGCTAATACAAAAAAAAACAAAAAAACTAAAATAGTTACTTTGAATAATGTATGGTTCACCAGTTGAAACATGTCGTAAAGAATAATTATCCTTTTTAGCTGTAAATGTATTATCATGTAATACTTTATCATTCCAGTTATAATTATTTCCTACATTCCAATAGTATTCATTGGGTAAGAACCTTGGACAGTTTTGGTAGAACGACAAATTATTTAAGCTTTTTGAATATTCATCATTATAATTAGATGGTGGGATATATGTAATTGGCATGCTGTTCCTAGAATTGGTTTTGTTATTTGTTTTATTTCCTAAAGTATTATGTTTTGAGCGTAAACCATAGAAATTTTGCATTAGTAAATTGTAGTCGTTATTTTTGTATATATGAGATTTTGCATTATTATTTATATTGTTATCATATTTGTTATACCCAATTGAACGTTCTTTATAATTTATATTACTATTACTATTACTACTACTATTACTACTACTATTACTACTACTAATAATATTATTATTACTATTTGTATATGTTTGATTTTTTATTTTTTTTTCATATTCTGAGTATCTTGGAAAGGACTCACCAAAAAGCGAATCTGTGGGTAGTGTATTAGTTGGTGCTAAACAGGTTTGTAAAAAATAAAATGAAATAAATAAATGAATAAATAAATAAATGAAAAATAATAATAATTAATGAGGTGATAATAAAGTAATGGCGCAATGTAGGAATTGTATGTATAAGAGTTGTACACACATATAAGCACATATATATATATATATATAAACGTTATACACGGACATGTGAGTTTTATTTTTTTTATTTTTTTTTTTTGAAATCCTTACGTGGAAATTGCCTATTTTTATTATCTCGCTCCGAAGCAATATCAACGACGATTTCTTTGCCACAAATTACGTGCAGCTTATCTTGTAATACCTGAAAAAAGTAAGTAATAACTTCGGTTAATTTGTATGTGTATGTATATGCATGCATGCATGCATGCATAAATATGAGAGACGTGTTTTGTAAAAATATCATAAATATAAAAAAAAAAAAAATAAAATAAAAAAAAAAATGAATAACCAAAAGAATGAATAATGATAATAATTATATTTATAGTTACAATAGTAATTTTCATAATTATAATAAAATTAGCTCAAAAGCAAAAAAAAAAAAAAAATGTGCGAAAAATGGAGTAAGCTTACCTTATCCATAGATGTTTTTTTTTCGAATGAAACAAATCCAAATCCCTTGTTTCTATAATTCGATGAATTTTTAGGAACAAATACATCTATAATTTTACCATACTTAGAAAAATAGTTTTCTAAATCTTTTTTACGTGCGTTTATTGGTAATCTAGTTACAAATATTCTAGAATGCTCCTTCAATGTCTAGATTAAAAAATAAATAAATAAAATAGCACATATGGATATGCACGTATATGTATGTACACGCATGTGTATGTATATACGGCTGAAATAGTCGTATCAATATTGTATACCTCATCTATAACATCTAATTGTTCATCCTTTAAATTAGTTTTTATTTCACCCTCTAGTTCTTCATTCTTTTCACCAGATAAACTAGTAGTACTATTTTCATTACATTGGCCACTTAAACTATTATGTAAATGATTTGATGACATTGATATATTGTCACATATATATTTAACCTTTTTATTTCTTTCGTTATCATTTTTTAAATTATTTACTTTTCTTTTTATATTTACATCTACATTGTTTATACATTCATTTAAATTATTTGTATCATTTTTACAAGTATTATTATTCATAGGTGTTTTATTACCATTGTTTTGCTCAAACGTCGACATCATCTGTTTTTCAAAACTACCCTCACATAATTTTATTACTAATTGTTCATGTATGTTGTTATTTATACTATTACCATTAGTAGTATTATTATATGCATCTACTGTTTTATCCACAGTTTTATCTACCGATTCATTTATTTGATTAGTTAAACAATTATTATCACTTTGATGGTTAGAATAAGCGATTTCTGATTGTTCGTTTTTTTTGGCATCACTATTACATATATTTAATTTTTCTTCATTAAAACTAATTTCATCTTTTGAGTTGTCATCACTCGAAATATCCATGTTTGTCATTAAAAAAAAAAAAAAAAAAAAAAAAACGTTTTACATAACAAAAATATTATATCTACAAAAAAAGGGGAAAAAAAACAAGAGCTAGATATATAGATAAAGAGAGTAAAGCAGGTGTGTACGTGTATAT
>NW_022335300.1:0-4394 GCF_002776525.5 Piliocolobus tephrosceles
GCAACAGTGTTAGCAAACTGTACCAAGAAAGGAAGCGTGGAACTCTGTGTGATGAAGTCATACATCAGAAAGCAATCTCTCAGAAAGCTATTCTCTAGTTGTTATGTGAGGATACTTCCTTTTTCACAGTGTGCCCGATTGGCTCCCAAATATCACTTTACAGATTCCACGTAAAGAGTGTTTGCAAACTGCTTCCTGAGGAATAAGTTGTAACTCTGTGAGGTGAATTCACAGATCACAAAGAAATTTCTCAGAAAGATTCTCTCTCGTTTGTAACTGATGATATTTCCTTTATCAGCCCAGGCCTCCATGCGCTCCAAAGTAACCTTTCTTAGTTTTTTCAAAGAAAGTGTAAATGGACGGCTCCATGAAATATAAGTGTAACTCTCTGAGATGAATTCACACATCAAGAAGAAATTTCTAAAGAAGCTTCTTTCTAGTTTTCATCTGAGGAGATTTCCTTTGTCACCATAAGCTTAACTGCGCTGAGAAATATCCCAGTGCAGATTTCCAGAAAACTGTGTTTCAAACTGATGTCTGAAGAGAAACATGTAACTCTGTCAGGTGAATTCACTCATCTCAATGCAATTTCTCAGAAGGCTTCTTTCCAGTTTCTGTCTCAGAATATATCCTTTCTCACCGTAGCCCTCAATGAACTTCGAAATATCACATTGCAGAATCCACCGGAACAGTGTTAGCAAACTGTTCCAAGAAGCGAAGAGTGTTACTCTGTGTGATGAAGTCACACATCAGAAAGCAATCCCTCAGCAAGCTATTCTCTAGTTTTTAGGTGAGGATACTTCCTTTTTCACAGTGGGCCTGATTTGGCTCCCGAATATCACTTTACAAATTTCACGAACAGAGTGTTAGCAAACTGTTTCCTGCGGAATATGTTGTAAATAAGTGAGATGAACTCACAGATCACAAAGAAATTTCTCAGAAAGCTTCTCTCTCGTTTTTAACTGATGATATTTTCTTTATCAGCGCAGGCCTCTATGGGATCCAAAGTAACCTTTCTTAGTTTCTTCAAAGACAGTGTCAATGGCCTGCTCTATGAAATATAAGTGTAACTCTGTGAGATGAATTCACTCATCAACAAGAAGTTTCTAAGGAAGCTTCTTTCCAGTTTACATCTGAGGAGATTTCCTTTGTCACCGTAAGCGTCATTGCACTGAGAAATTTCCCATTGTAGATTTCCAGAAAACTGTGTTAGCAAACTGATGACTGAAGAGAAACGTGTAACTCTGGAGTGGCATTCACACATCGCAATGCAGTTTCTCAGAATGCTTCCTTCCAGTTTCTGTCTGAGGATATATCCTTTCTCACCATAGCCGTCTATGAGCTCCCAAATATCACATTGCAGAATCTACAGGAACAGTGTTAGCAAACTGTTCCAAGAAGGGAAGGGTGGAACTCTGTGTGATGAAGTCACACTTCAAAAAGCAATCTCTCAGGAAGCTATTCTCTAGTTGTGATGTGAGGATATTTCCTTTTTCACAGTGGGCCCAAATTGGCTCCCAAATATCACTTTACAGATTCCACGAAAAGATTGTTAGCAAAATGCTTCCTTAGGAATCAGTTGGAACCCTGTGAGGTGAATTCACATATCGTAAATAAATTTTTCAGAATGCTTCTCTCTCGTTTCTAACTGATGATATTTCCTTCATCAGCCCAGGCCTCCATGCGATCCAAAGTATCCTTTGTTAGTTTCTTCAAAGACAGTGTTAAGGGCCTGCTCCATGAAATATAAGTGTAACTTTGTGAGATGAATTCACTCATCAACAAGAAGTTTCTAAGGAATCTTCTTTCTAGTTTTCATCTGAGGAGATTTCCTTTCTCACCATAAGCTTCATTGCACTGAGAAATATCCCATTGCACATTTCCAGAAAACTGTGTTAGCAAACTGATGAATGAAGAGAAACGTGTAACTCTGTGAGTTGCATTCACACATCGCTATGCAGTTTCGCAGATGGCTTCTTTAGAGTTTCGGTCTGAAGATATTTCCTTTCTCACCATAGCCCTCAATGAGCTCCCAAATATCACATTGCAGAATCCACGGCAACAGAGTTAGCAAACTGTTCCAAGAAGTGAACCGTGGAAGTCCGTGTGATGAAGTCACACATCAGAAAGCAATCTCTCAGAAAGCTATTCTCTAGTTGTTATGGAAGGATACTTCCTTTTTCACATTGGGCCCGAATTGGCTCCCAAGTATCGCTTACAGTTTCCACGAAAAGAGTGTTGTCAAACTGCTTCCTGAGGAATAAGTTGTAACTCTCTTAGATGAATGCACAGATTACAAAGAAATTTCTCAGAAAGCTTCTCTCTCGTTTTTCACTGATGATATTTCCTTTATCAGTGCTTGTCTCCATGCGATCCAAAGTACTCTTTCTTAGTTTCTTCAAAGACTGTGTTAAGGGCCTGCTCCATGAAATATAAGTGTAACTCTGTGAGATGAATTCACACTTCAACAAGAAGTTGCTAAGGAAGCTTCTTTCTAGCATTCATCTGGGGAGATTTCCTTTGTCATCATAAGCTTCATTGCGCTGAGCAATATCCCATTGCAGATTTCCACAAAACTGTGTGAGCAAACTGATGAATGAAGAGAAACGTGTGACTCAGTGACTGGCATTCACACATCACAATGCAGTTTCTCAGAAGGCCTCTTTCCAGTTTCTGTCTGAGGATATATCCTTTCTCACCATAGCCCTCAGTGAGCTCCCAAATATCACATTGCAGAATCCACAGCAACAGTTTTAGCAAACTCTTCCAAGAAGGGAAGGGTGGAACTCTACGTGATGAAGTCACACATCAGAAAGCAATCTCTCAGAAAGCTATTCTCTAGTTGTTATGTGAGGATACTTCCTTTTTCACAGTGGGCCACAATTGGCTCCCAAATATCACTTTACAGATTCCACGAAAAGAGTGTTAGCAAACTGTTTCCTGAGGAATAAGTTGTAACACTGTGAGATGAATTCACAGATCATAAAGAAATTTCTCAGAAAGATTCTCTCTCGTTTTTAACTGATGATATTTCCTTTATCAGCGCAGGCCTCCATGAGATCCAAAGTAACCTTCCTTTGTTCCTTCAAAGACAGTGTTAATGGCCTACTCCATGAAATATAATTGTAACTCTGTGAGATGAGTTCACATATCACAAAGTAATTTCTCAGAAAGCTTCTCTCTCGTTTTTAACTGATGATATTTCCTTTATCAGCAGAGGCCTCCATGCGATCCAAAGTAACCTTTCTTAGTTTCTTCAAAGACAGTGTTAATGGCCTGCTCCATGAAATATAAGTGTAACTCTATGAGATGAATTCACACATCAACAAGAAGTTTCTAAGGAGGCTTCTTTCTAGTTTTCATCTGAGGAGATTTCCTTTGTCACCATAAGCTTCATTGCGCTGAGAAATGTCCCATTGCAGATTTCCAGAAAACTGTTAGAAAACTGATGGCTGAAGAGAAACTTGTATCTCTGTGAGTGGCATTCACACGTCGCAATGAAGTTTCTCAGAAGGCTTCTTTACAGATTCTGTCTGAGGATAATGAGTTCCCAAATATCACACTGCAGAATCGATGGCAACAGTGTTAGCAAACTATTCTTAGAATGGAAGGGTGGAACTCTGTGTGATGAAGTCACACAGCAGAAAGCAATCTCTCAGAAAGCTCTTCTCCAGTTGTTAGGTGAGGATACTTCCTTTTTCACAGTGGGTCCGAATTGGCTCCCAAATATCACCTTACAGATTCCACGAAAAGGGTGTTAGCAAACTGCTTCCTGAGAAATACGTCGTAATTCTGTGAGAAGAATTCACAGATCACAAAGAAATTTCTCAGAAAACTTCTCTCTCATTTTTAAGTGATGATATTTCCTTTATCAGCAGAGGCCTTCATGCAATCCAAAGTACCCTTTCTTAGTTTCTTCAAACACAATGTTTATGGCCTGCTCCATGAAATAGAAGTGTAACTCTGTGACATGAATTCACACATCAACTGGAAGTTTCTATGGGAGTTTCTTTCTAGTTTTCATCTGAGGAGATTTCTTTTGTCACCATAAGCTTCATTGCATTGCAAAATATCCAATTGCAGATTTCCAGAAAACTGTGTTAGCAAACTGATGACTGAAGAGAAACGTCTACCACTGTGAGTTGCATTCACACATCACAATGCAGTTTATCAGAAGGCTTCTTTCCAGTTTCTGTCTGAGGATATATCCTTTTTCACCATAGCCCTCAATCAGCTCCCAAATATCACATTGCAGAAACCACAGCAACAGTGTTAGCAAACGGTTCCAAGAAGGGAAGGGTGGAACTCTGTGTGATGAAGTCACGCATGAGAAAGCAATCTCTCATCAAGGTATTCTCTAGATGTTATATGAGGATACTTCCTTTTTCACAGTG
>NW_022335303.1:0-10810 GCF_002776525.5 Piliocolobus tephrosceles
AAGAAAGAAAGAAAGAAAGAAAGAAAGAAAGAAAGAAAGAAAGAAAGGAAGGAAGGAAGGAAGGAAGGAAGGAAGGAAGGAAGGAAGGAGAAAGAAAGAAAGAAAGACCCCCTCTCCAAATAACTCCCTGGCAGCCCATCATAATGCCTGAAATCCTGCCATTGGTGCTGCATTGCTCGCAGTTAAGGCATGGCTGCCTGATGAATGCAAGTGCCGCTGTGAAGGCCACAGTCAGTAACACCTTGTCGGGGAACGATGTTACCACCTCCTTTTCAGTCTGCTGTGTGATCGCTTTGCCAGGCCTCAGTTTCCCCATTTGTAAAATGTGTCCATGGGAGTCCTGGAAGGCCTCAGGTAGAACTTGAAGGAGGAGAGAAAGTGGATTCCCTCCCCAGGAGTAGAGTCAGACTTGTGGCCGAGCTGGGGGCAAAATGCACCAGATCTTAGGCTGTGGGTCACCCCATGTGCCTCCTAAACTGAAAGGGGCCATGGGGCTGGGGCAAAATCAGCAAGGGCTAATAACTGGAGGAGCCCCCAAGCTCAGGAGGTTGAGGCTGCACTGAGCCAAGACTGTACCATTGCACTCCAGCCTGGGTAACAGAGGGATACCTTGTCTCAAAAAAAAAGAAGGGGAGAGGAAGGGAGGGGACAGGAAGGGAGGGGAGGGGAGGGGAGGAGAGGAAAGGGAAGAGCTAGTTAGGTAGTAGGATATCCTCAAATTGGGTTTGTTTGACGTTTTCGCGTGAAAAGATTGAGGTTATTTTGTTGGAATATAATTAAAAATGATCCATTTTCAGTATCATATCAATATCAATAGGCACTTGATTTGTACCTTTTTTGGTGATGTAAATTTTGATTTTAATTTTTTTATTGAAATGTAATATATGTACAGAAAAGTACATACCCTCCTTCTTTATGGTGTTTTTTCTTTTCTTTTTTTTTTTTTTTGTTTTTTTTTTTTGAGACGGAGTTTCGCTTTTGTTGCCCAGGCTGGAGTGCAGTGGCGTGATCTTGGCTCACTGCAACCTCCATCTCCTGGGTTCAAGCAATTCTCCTGACTTAGCTTCCTGAGTAGCTGAGACTACAGATGCCCACCACCACGCCCAGCTTTTTTTTTTTTTTTTTTTTGAGACGGAGTCTCGCTCTGTCGCCCAGGCTGGAGTACAGTGGCCGGATCTGGATCTCAGCTCACTGCAAGCTCCACCTCCCGGATTCCCGCCATTCTCCTGCCTCAGCCTCCGGAGTAACTGGGACTACAGGCGCCCACCACCTCGCCCAGCTAGTTTTTTTTTGTAGTTTTTAGTAGAGACGGGGTTTCACTGTGTTAGCCAGGATGGTCTCGATCTCCTGACCTCGTGATCCGCCCGTCTCGGCCTCCCAAAGTGCTGGGATTACAGGCTTGAGCCACCGCGCCTGGCCGCCATGCCCAGCTAATTGTATTTTTAGTAGGGATGGGGTTTCACCATGTTGACCAGACTGGTCTCGAACTCCTGACCTCAAGTGATCCACCTGCCTCAGCCTCCCAAAGTGCTGGGATTTCAGGCATGAGCCACCGGGCCTGGCCAGTATATACCCTTGATGCACTTTCACAACCTGAACACATCTGTGTAAGTAGGATCCAGATCAACAAAAGTGTATTTCCTGCACCCCAAGCCCCACATGTCCCCACCGAGTTATTACCTCCTCAAAGTAACCATCATCCGGACTTCTAAGAGTATAAATAATATTTGCCTGACTTTGAACTTCCAATAAATGAAGTCATTCTTTTCAGAAACCTCTTTTATTTCTGGATTTTTTGCTTATGTTTGTGAGATTCTCAGAACCTACTTGTATATTGATAAATTCAATGTCTCCCATTATGCGCCTGAAATGAAATTCAAACTAATCTATGCACGCAATTTCAAAAAATCAATTCGATGCCTGAATTGTAATATAAAGGACAGTAATTTATAACATATAATAAAATATATGTATTTAAATGTATATAACTAAAATTGTATTTATATATACAAATCATGTAATTTTTAATGAAAATAGTATTTATGTCGGTATGTAAATGGTGGGGCACAATGACACTAAAGATGAAGCCTTCTGATGTTTGTACCCATATTGTTTTTCTTTCTTTTTTTTTTTTTTTTTTTTTTGAGACAGGGTCTCACTCTGTCATCCAGGCTGGAGTCTGGTGGTGCGATCATAGTTTACTGCAACCTTGACCTCCTGGGCTCAAGCGATCCTCCTGCCTCAGCCTCCCCAGTAGCTGAGGCTAAAGGTGTGCACTACCACGCCTGGCTAATTTTTGTATTTTTTTGTAGAGACAGGGTTTCACCATGTTGCTCAGGCTGGTCTTGAACTCCTGGCCTCAAGTAATTCTCCCACACTGGCCTCCCAAAGTGCTGAGATTACAGACATGAGCCACCACACTCAGCCTGTACCCATATTTTGAAGCTCCATAAATAGCGGCTTCAGATGCATACCAGGCAGAAGAGAGTGAGTATCTTTGCCCCCATGCTGTGAGTTTCCTAGATGATAGTAACTCCTAGTAAAATTCTCAACACAAAGTACCATCTTCCCTCATTTCACATGATAATTGTATTCTTGGAAAATATTCTACATATTAAAACTATGCAAAAATTCCTTTGTGTTTCCAAATAAAACAGAGCAAGGTTGTAGGCTCAAATGATGATAAACAGATTGTTCAACAGATACCTGGAGAGACCTGTTTAAAAAACAAAACAAAACAGGACTGGGCATGGTGGTTTACGCCTGTAATCCTAGCACTTTGGGAGGCCGAGGCGGGCGGATCTCCTGAGGTCAGGAGTTTGAGACCAGCCTGGTCAACGTGGTGAAACCCTGTCTCTACTAAAAATACAAAAATTAGCTGGGTGTGCTGGTGGACATCTGTAATCCCAGCTACTAGGGAGGCTGAGGCAGAAGAATCACTTGAACCTAGGAGGCCGAGGTTGCACTGAGCCAAGATTGCACCACTGCACTCCAGACTGGGTGACAGAGCGAGTCTGTCTCACAAAACCAAACAAAACAGATTGTTCACCTGTCTGAACATCCAGGTGGGACACTCGAAGGTCAGGAAGGATTCAAACAATCCTTTGTTGTGTGGAACCAGGGAGGACTCCTGGCACCTCTGACCTCCCCAAATGCCAGGGGTCTCCCCAACCATGCAACAACCCCTTCCCCCAGATGCTCTCCAGGATGGTACAAGTCTAGGGGATGGGAGGAGAGGCCACGCTTTGGGGAAGAGCACCTCAGGAGGGCAGCGAATAAAGTGTTGGTGTTGGTCTGAAGGAGATGGAGGCCCAGGTGGGAACACTGATAGGGCACTCTGAGGTGCAGCATCCCCATAGCAAATCCTGGTGGAGCAGGTTGGTCTCTGGGGGTGGAAGGTGGGGAGGCCCTACATGGGCCTTGCTGCCCAAGACCCCAGGCCTTCTGCATAGGATCCAGCAGAACTTATACTTCTCTGGGTCCTGCATGGACCTCTTCTGCTCAACTGCTCTGGGCCCTCCATGAACTGCACCCCTGAACAGACAGTGGGGGCCCTGTCATCTATAGCCCCTGTGGAGACCTCCGTGGGCTGAAAACCCACCTAAGTCACACACGAAGAGGATGATGGGGTCCTCAAGTATGTCACTAAATAGAAAAATAATCCAAAAGGATACTAAACTGACAAGTAACTACAGGGAAGGTAAACATAATTGTGATTTCCCTCATGCTGCTTTTGTTTTAATAAACTGTTAAGTAACAAATTATTTTAAAGCACCTTCCTTTGGTGTCTTTGAGAACATGCTCCATGTGCCTGTCGAATGGCTCATCAGTGAACAGTCCATGAACTGACTCATTTAATCAGACCCGAGACCTTTTAAAAAAATAAATAATTAATTTTTTGAGAGAAGGTCTCACTGTGTCATCCAGGATGGAGTGCAGGGGCGCAGTCATGGCTCACTGCAGCCTTAACCTCTTGGGCTCAAGCGATCCTCCCAACTCAGCCTCCAGAGTAGCCACCACTCCTGGCTAATTTTTTAAATTTTTAGTAGAGATGGAGTCTCCCTATGCTGCCCAGGCTGGTCGTCTTGAGCTCCTGAGCTCAAGCAATCCTCCCACCTCGGCCTCCCAAAGTGCTGGGATTACATGCATGAGCCACCAGGCCCAACCAAGACCCCAAACCTTCTGAGATAGGTACTATTCTTACTCTCATTTTGGTTTGTTTGTTTGTTTGTTTGTTTGTTTGTTTGTTTCAGACAGAGTCTTGTTCTGTCACCCAGGCTGGAGTGCAGTGGCAGGATCTCAGCTCACTGCAACCTCCATCTCGCAGATTCAAGTGATTCTCCTGCCTCAGCCTCCTGAGTAGCTGGAATTAAAGGCGCCTGCCACTACACCCAGCTAATTTTTGTATTTTTAGTAGAGACAGGTATCACCATGTTGGCCATGATTGGCTAGGCTGGTCTCGAACTCCTGACCTCAGGTGATCCTCCTGCCTCGGCCTCCCAAAATGTTGGGATTACAGGCATGAGCCACTGCCCCCGGCCTTATTTCTATTTTGCAACTGAGGTGTTGAGGATCAAATTGATTAAGATATTTGCTCTGAGTCACACAGCCAGGAGTTGCTGGGGCCAGGATTGGTCTATCTCAGAACAAAGTCTGAGCAAGCTCTAGGCCCCTGAAAAGGAGTGAAGCCCCCCGCCCCACACTAGGCCCCTGAAAAGGAGTGAAGACTCTCTCTCTCACACACACACACACACATTCTATACACTCTTCCTCCCTCCACTCTGGGAAATGAGAAGCTCAAGTGCTTCCCGCAATCTCTTCTCGCCCCCTGGTGGCCATGTTTAAAGCTGCAGCTGTGTCTTCAGTGCATCCTAGCCGGGGATCCACCACCTGGGGCCTGAGCCTGGTTGTGCTGGAAAAGAGCTTTGCCTGGCAGGTTGCTACTTGTCAAACTATATAAAATATTGTTGCTGTTGTTTATGCCCCTGTTTCACTGATGCCCTAAGCTCTTGCTTCTTCTGCTGGCTAGAAGCTCCGGCACTGGACGGAGCAGACAGCTGGCCAGCGCCGCGACCACTGGACTCCTGGGGAAAGGACGTGCACTGCTCCCTGAAACTATGCAGGACAGAAGAGAGTAGAGGACCCGGCCCGGTGGCTCACGCCTGTAATCCCAGCACACGGTAGCTCACGCCTGTAATCTCAGCACTTCGGGGGGCCGAGGAGGGCAGATCACAAGGTCAGGAGTTAAAGACCAGCCTGGGCAACACAGTGAAACCCCATCTCTGCTAAAAATACAAAAAAAAAAAAAAAAAAAAAAAGCCAGGCGTGGTGGCACATGCCTGTAATCCCAGCTACTCGCGAAGCTGAGGCAGGAGAATTGCTTGAACCCAGGAGGTGGAAGTCGCAGTGAGCTGTGAGCTGAGATCGAGCTACTGCACTCCAGCCTGGGCGACAGAGCAAGACTTCATCTCAAAAAAAAAAAAAAAAAAAAAGAAGAAGAAGAAGGAAGAAGGAAGAAGGAAGAAGAAGGCATTCCAAGCAGGGAACAGCAGGGACAAGGGCCTGGAGGCAATTACATGGAACTGAAGGTGAGTGTGAGAAAAAGCCAAATTAAAGTTGACACAGGCCAGGCATGGTAACTCATGCCTGTAATTCCAGCACTTTGGGAGGCCAAGGTGGGTGGATGACTTGAGGTCAGGAGTTTGAGACCAGCCTGGCCAACATGGTGAAACCCTGTCTCTACTAAAAAAAAAAAAAAAAAATACAAAATTAGCCAGGTGTGGTGGTGGGTGCCTGTATTCCCAGCTACCTGGGAGGCTGAGGTAGAAGAATCATTTGAACCTAGGGGGCGGAGGTTACAGTGAGCCAAGACTGTGCCATGCACTCCAGCCTGGGCAATAAGAGCTAAACTCCATCTCAAAAAAAAAAAAAAAAAAAAAAAAAAACTTGACCAAGGTGGGGCACGGTGGCTCACGCCTGTAATCCCAGCACTTTGGGAGGCCCATCATTTGATCTACTTGGGTGGATCACTTGAAGTCAGGAGATCGAGACCAGCCCAGCCAACATCTCTACTAAACTCTAGCTCTACTAAAAATACAAAAATTAGCCAGGCGTGGTGGCATGCGCCTGTAATCTCAGCTACTTGGGAGGATGAGGCACGAGAAGCTTCAACCCAGGAGGCGGAGGATGCAGTGAGTCAAAATTGCACCACTGCACTCCAGTCTGGGTGACAGAGCAAGACTCTGTCTCAAAAAAATTTAAAAAAATTAAAAAATAAAATAAAGTTGACCCAGTCTTCAGCAGAGCCTGGAGATGGGGGTGCCCTGGTTACAGTGACAGGTCCTAGTTCTTCCGACAGAAATAGCTCTTGAGCCAAGGAAAGGAGGGCAGCTGTGCTCCAGCACTCTGCATACTTCTCCCTGCCCCCCATTCTGCAGTGAACACATAGCTGGAAGAGGTCTGTCCCCACAATATACATGGGAACAGCTGCCCTCATTCAGCAGATGGAGAAACTGAGGCTCCAAATGCAGTTGAGGTTCCTTGCACAAGTCACTCATTTGACCAATGGCAGTGCTGGGATTCTTGTGTCTGCTTGACCCAAGGCCCAGCCTCTTAAACCGCCACATCACATGGGGTACCCTGTGCCAGGGGAGGCTCTTGTATTTGGGGAAAGTAGAGGTAAAAAATGGTCATGGGCTGTGCACTTCCTACACAAGCCCCCAGGCCAGAGTGCCCTCCTGGTCCTCAACAGGGAAGAAAATATACCCAGTCTGGATTCTCAGCCTTCTATGGAGAACTGAGTTGTTCAGGTGAAGGTTTATAGGGTTTGATTGTTGCTAATGGCTGATTAAAGAGTGCTTGACTTTCTATGAGTGTTTGAACTGTATTTCCCATGGAGGCAGTGGGGGTTGGGGGCAGGCTCAGAAATACCCATACATTGTTAGCACCCTGGAAATGAAGGCAATGCATGGGTATATTTAAATTATTAAGGAAGGAGACCACTACTACTCCTGCTGCCCTCCTCCCCCCGCCTTGCCTAGTTCACAAGACAGGAGGAAAGAGAGAAAGAAACAAAAGTAAGATAAATAGCCAGACAACCTTGGCACCACCACCTGGCCCTAGGAGTTAAACAAAGTAATAATAATAACATCAACCCCAGGCCTAAACTACTTGTGTTATCTGTAAATTCCAGACACTGTATGAAAAAAGCATTGTAAAACTTTCTGTTCTGTTAGCTGATGTATGTAGGCCCCAGTCACATTTCCCACACTTGCTTAATTTATCATGACCCTTTCACGTGGACCCCTTAAAGTTGTAAGGCTTTAAAAAGGCCAAGTATTTCTTTTTCGGGGAGCTCGGCTCTTATGACGCGAGTCTGCCGACGCTCCCGGCCGAATAAAAAACCTCTTCCTTCTTTAATCTGGTGTCTGAGGAGTTTTGTCTGCGGCTTGTCCTGCTTCATTATAGTCTTTCTTTACCAATAATTTTGCAAAGGAAAAAGAGGCTGGGTGCAGTGCCTCATGCCTGTAATCCCAGCATTTTGGGAGACCAAGGCTGGCAGGTCACCTGAGGTCAGGAGTTCAAGACTGGCCTGGCCAACATGGTGAAACCCCATCTCTACAAAAATACAAAAATTAGCCAGGCATGATGGTGGCTGCTTGTAATCCCAGCCACTTGGGAGGCTGAGCAGGAAAATCACTTGAACTCAGGAGGCAGAGGTTACAGTGAGCCGAGATTGCACCATTGCATTCCAGGCTGAGCAACAGAGTGAGATACTGTCTCAAACTGTTGAAAAAAAAAAAAAGAAAGAAAGAAAGAAAAAAGAAAAAGAAGTATAGGCCAGGCATGGTGGCTCACGCCTGTAATCCCACACTTTGGGAGGCTGAGGCGGGCGGATCACCTGAGGTCAGGAGTTCAAGACCATCCTGGCCAACATGGTGAAACCCCATCTCTATGAAAAGTACAAAAATTAGCTGGGTATGGTGGTGCATGCCTGTAATCCCAGCTACTTAGGAGGCTAAGGCAGGAGAATCACCTGAGCCCAGGAGATGGAGGTTGCAGTGAGCCAAGATCTCACCACTGCACTCAAGCCTGGGTGACACAGCAAGACTCCATCTCAAAAAAAAAAAAAAAAAGCGTAAAATAAAAAATTAAAATTAAGTTATAGTCATTATCTAAAGATAAATAAATAAAAACCACAGCATGGGGCTGGAGACACTAACTGTCTTCCCTGGAGGAGCATGCAGGAGCTCTCTCTCTGACTTTGGAGATGTCCAACCTGGCTCCTTCAACTACTAAATGTGGGAAGCTTCCAGGAAGGTGGCTTGATGGGAGTCCAGAGAATGGGATCCAGGCCCATCTCAGCCAGGAGCTTAAAGTAGGATTCTAGAGAACCTGTAGAAGTCAGTTTAGGTCTCTGTACTTTATTTTACACCTTAAAGAATAGATGGGCTGGGCAAGGTGGCTCACATCTGCAATCCCAGCACTTTGGAAGGCCAAAGCAGGAGGATGGCTTGTACTCAGGAGTTTGAGACCAGCCTGGGCAACATAGTGAGTCCCATCTCTACAAAAAATAAAAATTAGCTGGGCGTGATGGAACATGCCTGTAGTTCCAGCTACTCAGGAGGCTGAGGTAGGAGGATTGCCGGAGCCCAGGAGGTCAAGGCTGCAGTGAGTTGTAATCATGTCACTGTACTCCAGCCTGGGCAACAGAGCAAGACTCTGTCTTAAAAAAAAAATGGATAGAAGGGTGTCTCACAAAGTACATGAGTCCAGTCAGATGTGACTAGTTTCTACAGCAAAGAGGAGGTTCATGGGGAAACATTTGGCATTGCTGCAATAAAACTGGATGGATTCCTTTTACTGCAGAATTTTACAGTCTTGACTATATACACTGTGCATTCTGAATCTCTTCCAAGGGTGGGTAGCGGGCTATGACTCTTTTCTCTCAGATCATTTTGTGGGATCATGTTCCAGGGAGCACGCTTTAGGAAAGCAGGAGGGAGATGCCCTCTCAAGTCCTTTCCAGCCCTGGCCCAAGGGTTGGAGATGGGGCAGGCAGCCCTGGCCATAAAATCCAAGCCCTTCCTTTGGCCCACAAGGCCAGGACCTTTGCCCCTGCTGTTTTGTCTCCATGGAATGCTCTCTCTCAGATTCTATAAGGGTTCATTCCCTAACTTCCTTCAGATCTCTCTTGAAAGCCTTCCTGGACTTGCTATCTACAAGGTTAGTGCCTCCAGTCCTCACCCACAGGGCAGGTGCAGCTGCGCCCTGGCCTCCTCCCTGTTGCCTTCGTGCCCCAGAAAGTGAGTGTGCTGTGTCTTCTTCCCTCCCACTCCTACGTGTAAGTGTGTACGCCAGACTTTAATGAATTGTTCCTGATTACTAAATATATGTTCCATGTTTAAAAATAAGAAAAGTAGGCCAGATGCGGTGGCTCATGCTTGTGATCCTAGCACTTTCAGAGGCTGAGGCGGGAGGATTGCTTGAGTCCAGGAGTTTGAGACCAACCCCGGGTAACAGAGCAAGACTCTGTCTCTATTCAAAAAAAAAAGGATAAATGAATAGGGCCGGACTGGTGGCTCACACCTGTAATCCCAGCACTTTGGATGACTGGAGAGGATTGCTTGAGCCTAGGAGTTTAAAACCAGCCCTGGCAACATAGCAAGACCATGTCTCTATTAAATAAATTAGTAAAAACAATAATAATAATTAAAAAGATATTTAAAAAGTAAATAATGAAATAAATAGAAAAATAAAGAATGTGAGCGTTCCAGCTGGGCTGTGGTAGTGCACACCTGTAGTCCCAGTTACTTAGGAAGCTGAGGCAGGAGGATCTATTGAGCCCAGGAGGTCAAATGCAGTGAGCTATGATTGTGCCACTGCACTGCAGCCTGACCGGAGACTGCCTCAAAAATAAATAAAGAAATAAAGAAATAGACCTATAGTTTTATGACCCAGAGATAAGCATTGGTAACTGCTGGCTTGTGTGTCCTATTAAACTTTTCTCTGCATATAAACAGGCGTGCACAGGGGGAGGGGAAGGGGAAAGAGAAGAAATACAGAAATAAATTATTGTTGTTATTATCAAAACGCCTTCTCTTCTTTGTTGTAAACGTGTTTTTCCACTTGATGTTCTGTCCTGGCCAATTCCAACCGCGCGCCTGCTCAGGCCCAGGTGGGATCCCTGCAGCCCCCACCTGGGGTGCTGACACCCTGCACACCACCCTTGTGCGCAGACCCCGGGGCTGGCATGCTTTTTGCATAGAGTTGCTCACCGGCTCGCTCCGACCAGGGCTTCCCCGGAAAAGCTGGGGAGGGGCTTCTAGGCACTCGCGGTTTCCTGGAGATCCACCGTCTCCCAGGGTAGCTCAGGCCGGTGCTCCAAGGCCGTTGCCTGCTGACGCAGCCGACTCTGTGGTCTCCCACAGCGGGCGCCTCCTGGGCGCGAGCTCGCCGGGCCGCGCCCCCTGCTGGTCGTGTCCCCTGAAGCCTCGGCCGCAAATGCGCGCTGCTTGAGCGCCTGTGTCTCCTCTCCCAGTTTCCTCTTCTCAGTCCACGCACTCCAGACTTGTAGGCCGTTCTACTCTCCAAACTACCTTTCTTGAAAGGATGTGGAGTCATTTGCACATTGGAGTGCAAACGACAACCACAAAGCCCACACAAAATGCCCTTCCATGTAGTTTTACTGAGGCTAAGAGAGAGGAAGTGACTGGCCTCCAGGGTCACACAGCAAGTAGGTGGCAGAGCCGGGCTTCAGCCCTGAGACCCATAGGGTGATGGAAGATTTTTCTCTCTCCTTCCTCTCCCT
>NW_022335304.1:0-1404 GCF_002776525.5 Piliocolobus tephrosceles
ACTCTTACCTGGGAGAGACACCGCTTGCTAATCACGTCTGGATTAACAGATGTGCTAAAAGCATCTCTTCCAACAGGGACACAGACTGCAAACAGGAATGCCGTGAGCACCTTCCCCAGATAACCCAGTCCTGACCCATCCACTCCTCAGAAGGTCCCCAGACAAGTCCAATAAGGAAATGACCCCACAGCAGATTCAGGTGCAGGCAGTGAGGGTAGTGGCGTCAGGGAATTCCGCCGTAAACCTTGGCAGCACGCAGGGAGGTGAACCCAGCTGGACAGGTGAAGTCAAAAGTGTAGGATGATCTGGCCATTCCAAATATGCAGGGCATTCCAATTTTGTTAAAATGAAACCCAGCCTTTGAAAAGGCCCGGACTTCCCACAATGTGTGGTATTTATAGTGTGGAGGGCACCGTAGAGAAGTTATCAGAGGGTTCCTGATGGCAAGATCCACGGAGGCTCTGCCATGTGCCAGGCATGAGACAACTATTTACATAAAACACCTCGTTTCACCCTACACAGAGTCCACAGACTGCTCCACAGTCTCCCAGGCAAGAGTTGGTGCATCTCTGCTGAGCTACTTCTGACTTCATCCTTTCTCAACTGCTTCATGTTTCACCCTACACAGAGTCCACAGACTGCTCCACATTTCACCTTAGAGTCCACAGACTGCTTCACATTTCACCCTACACAGAGTCCACAGACTGCTCCACATTTCACCCTACACAGAGTACAGAGACTGCTTCACAGAATACTACAAAAGGGGACCATCAAATGATCCCCAAGAAGTAATGAGCGCCTTAAAAGTAAGAAAGCCAACCTCCTCCCCGTCTCTTAACTCCCTCTCCTCATTTCCGCAGAACCAAAGAAATATGAAGGGCCAGTGACGCCCCACTGAAGAACGCTCTCCTGCTGGTTACACTCTGTACATAGGGAGCACAACACTGCTCCGTGCTGCGTGAGGCCACTATTCTATACTACACTAGTACGATCTGTTTGTTCTATTCTATACTATTTCATTCTCTACGATAGAATACTACAGCTTCATTCTATACTATAAAATACTGTACTATCTTTTCTATTCTATTCTATTTTCTTCTATACGGAAAGGAGGTAGCCAGCTTGCTTTAGGCAGACAGTAAGGGAAGGGTCTCAGAGAGCCTCCAGCCCATGTTTTGTGCAGATAGGGGGACTTGCACGAGGGCCTCGCCTAAATATGCTCATAGCAGACTAAGGATCCCCATGCACACGGGGGAATGGGGTGGCACCACCAGAAATTTGCTCCTTAGACAGGGAGCCCAGCCCCATCAGCTTCTATAGAAAAGCCCTTGTAGTCAACTGGGAAGGAGGCGACCAGCAACCTGCTTTCAGGACCCCTCTTCCCGCTGAGAGCTTAAGTTTTTT
>NW_022335305.1:0-1107 GCF_002776525.5 Piliocolobus tephrosceles
TTATTTTATTATTTTATTATTTTGTTATTTTATTATTTTATTATTTTGTTATTTTGTTATTTTATTATTTTGTTATTTTGTTATTTTATTATTTTATTATTTTATTCTATTTTTTTTAAATAACAAAAAAGGTTACTAATTTCAGTGCATCTGACGACTCTACGGTGTACAAAATAATATTAACAGGTAAGTAAGGTATCAACCCCCAGTAGCTTTAAGACTTCCTCCTCCACCACAAAAAAAAAAAAAAAAAAAAAAAAAAAAACATACATACAACAGTAACGACAGTAATAATAATAATAATCTATTTTTTTTATTTTAACTTTTTTAAGATTTTTATAACAATGTTTGCGAGTCTAATATCATAAACAAAAAGAACTCACGGCAAATAAATTTTTCATATAATAACATAGAACTAGATCCAGGTAAAAAAGAGATAAGAAAAAAAAAAGAATTAACCAAACAAACAAATAAACTGGTTAAGCAGTGTTTTAGTAAAGTAGACGCATGTATACTCGTTTGGTAAAAAAAACAAATGTGTCCAATTTAATCTAACATTTGATCTTTTTATACAATTTTTTTTTTTTTTTTTTTTTTTGTCCCAACTGATACATGTTCAATTACCAGAAACTGCAACGACAGATATAGTTGAAAATTCATTAAAAATAGAATTGTATGCAAAAGCAAGTAGTGATAATGAAAAAATTAATGAAGATAATGGTAGGGGCAATAACGATGACATAAGTGCTAAAAATGGTAACGAAAATGATAGGGACAGTAATAATGGAAATAATGAAAAGGATGAAAAGGATGAAAAGGATGAAAAGGATGAAAAGGATGAAAAGAATGAAAAGGATGAAAAGGATGAAAAGGATGAAAAGAATGCTCATAAAAAGGGAAACAAAAAAGACGACACTATTGATGCACAATGTAATGAACAATGGAATGACAACTTTATACAAATCGGTTCCAAAGAGATTAAACTGTTTCCATTTTTACACGACCAATTAATAATTACAAAAAATGTTGTAATATCATACAAATACCAAGACAAAAATCAAGAACAGCAAGAGGTAGAACAAACAGATCAAAAAGAAGATTTAAGTA
>NW_022335308.1:0-1376 GCF_002776525.5 Piliocolobus tephrosceles
AAGGATGCATTAGCAAATAAAAAAGTAAGTAAATCAAAAAAATATGATGAGATTCAAAAAAAAAGACAAATGATGCTCAGTTTGATAGACTTAGAGTCAAAAAAGGAAGCAGAGAAGAAGTTAGAAGAAATAAGAAAATTGAAAAAAGAAAAAATGGCTGAAAAAAAAAATGGCTAACAACTAACTTAAGGTATAAGGTACCTGTATAATAAGTGAGATAAAACGACCTAAAGAATGTAAAAGAATACAGGTATTTGGCTGTAGGTTTTTTTTTTTTTTTTTTTTTTTTTTTTTTAAATGCCATTTAATGCTCACAATTGAAATAAATCATAAGTTTTATATAATTCCTGTTACGTTTTGGTTCTTCACCTCATTCGTTGCTTTAAAAACTATAAGATTTATGTTATTGTTAATATGAAAAAAATTAAATGCACTACATTTAAAAATGTAAAATGAATTTAAAAAAAAAAAAAAAAAAAAAAAAAAATGTATCAGACCATATCGGAAGTAAAATTGTTTATATATATTTGCATTTATTTTAAATGAATCCGCTAAATTATTATCTTACTATTTTGTTTAAAATGTTATATATAAGTATATATATATATTTTAACAAATGAAAAAAAAAAAAAAAAAAAAAAAAAAAATGCACAAAACGAATAAATTATATCTTTGTCCTTAATATTGATAAAAAAAAATAGCTAACATTTTTGTCCATTCTAAAGTGGATATTATAATAAAAAAGTAGAAGATCATGAGTTTAGAAATTATTAAGACTAAGAAATGTTTATAAAAAAAAGAAAAAAAAAAAAATGGTATACATTTTGTTTTACATTTTAATGTGTGCGTACTTTTATGTACCACTTTTTTACTAGCGTTTAATATATATAGTATATGTACATGTTTATGATTAAATGATTTTATCTAAACTTAAGTTGAACTTGTAAAAGTGCCTATAAATGATATGTGGAACTTCATTAGCAAAAGACATTTTTTTTTCCGGCATGCACTAGTTTTTATGATTTTAATAGATTAGTGAAGTTTTTATATTTTCAAAACTAATGTATTAAAATTATATTATTCTTCTTAATAATATGTTAAAACTGTTTTATTCTTGAAAATAAGTATAGCTGCATATATTTGTATCATAAATTTGTTTACATATCGCTTCTTATATTAACAAGTAGTAAATTTGCACATCTTATATTTCAAAAACTTAGTAAATGTTTTAACAAATATATTTATCTTTATAATATATAAACTTTCTCATGTTTTATCAAGTAATTTTGTATAAATCGTGTATGTATCTTTATTTAATAAATTTGTAAAATATTATGATAATCATTTTTGCAAATAATTTTCAATATATCATATAC
>NW_022335310.1:0-1035 GCF_002776525.5 Piliocolobus tephrosceles
TTTTCTTAATTTACCGAATAAAAAATTAAACAAATGAAAAAATAAGATAAAAAAAATCAGGAGAAAAACAAAGAGGAAATATGAAAAAAAATAAACAACAAAAAAAACAAACGAGCAGTAGAAAATAATTATGAAAGCAATTACATAGTGAATATAAATATATTTTAAGTAGTAATAATAAACGATTTAATGTATTTGTTATATATGAATTATAGTTCAATAGTAATAATAATAGTAAAAATATATGAATCATTTAAGTAAAAAGATAAGAAATATATATATATATATAGTTTAGGGGCACATAGCAGTAGAACTAGAGTTATTATATTTTTGCTGGTGTTATAACATCTTAATATAGTTTTAATCAAGCTGAGGTAACACAATCAAAATTTTTTATATATGTGTATTGACATCGAAACATGCAGACATATAACTTCGCACGAATGAAGACATAAAACCAATAAACATAGTTAACAATACGGATTATATATATAAGCAATACCAACATTAAGCATCCGTAATTACCATGATTTTATAATTATAAAACAAATGAAATAGTATCCTTAAAATGTATCAACACTGCATAGAGTTATTTTGTCTTTTATTCATGTATGTATATATATTTGCAGTTATTTAATAAAAACCTACTCGCATGTCATATATTTAAATACGAAATCAACATACATTGTTGTAATTTTTGATGGTAAAACAACTTAATAAAATAAAAAAAAAAAAAAAAAAAAAAAAAAGACGATGAGAATAAATACAAAGATATTACGCATTTATATAGTTATATAAACATTTATATAAATATATAGCAAACTTACAAATATATAACGACCTTAAATATGTATAACAACCTTATAAATATATAACAAACGTAGTAATATATTGCTATACAACTATATAAAAGTTTATATAAACACGGTGTTGTATACATCACTCATATATATATGTATATTTATGTACATACGCATTCAAAAAAAAAAATAAAAGAAGGTGCATTTTTTTTAAACGATGCGAACAAACATAAAT
>NW_022335319.1:0-1028 GCF_002776525.5 Piliocolobus tephrosceles
AAAAAAAAAACCACTCATATGACCGTATAAACATACGTAATACATACATTTCTTGATTTTTACGTTTTTATTTTAGATACATTTTAGCATCTGTAAACATATTTAATTTTTTTTTTCTTTAAATTATGTCACTCTTTAAGAATTATAAAATATAATAAAATACTTTTCATTTTATTTCATTTTTTCTTTTTCTTTTTTACTATTTTTTATTTATTTTTTGTGATATTTTTATTTCACTATTTTTTCTTGTTTTTTTTTTTTTTTTTAATTACATTACAATAGGTTTAAAAATTATATATATGCATACTATTTATAAAATAGTTAAATTAGCAACAAAAAAAAAAAGCTTTTGTAAACAATGTTAACCATTAACGAATTTTTTTTATAAAAGATATATTTTTTTTTTGGTAAATGTCCGTACTTTAATTATTTTTATTAACTAAAAACCGGTTGTAAAATGTGAATATGCATATAGTTTCTATTGTAAAAAAATAAGCATAAAAAATATACACATAGTGAAAAAATATAGCATACATTTTGATATTACTATATTATTATTATGTATATATATATATATATATATATATATATATATATATATATATATAAACATTTATGCATGTAAATATACTTTTTAATGTATGGTTCTTTTTAATTATTATATTAACATACTGTTTTTTTTTAGATGACAATATTGTAAAAATTCATTTATTTTATTGTTTATATTTGCTTTATTCACATATTTTTTACTTTTTTTTTTTTTTTTTTTTTTATATGTTGTATATTTATAACATATTAAAAATAGAGTTTAAAAATATGAATGTTCATAAAACTTTATAAATGATTTTAAATGTTTTCCGTTTATGTCAACATACAAACATGCTAGCGTACAAACACAAAATGGTATATAAATGCATGTTTGCCTAATTTAATGTGTATACAAGAAAGCCAATAAAAGATATATATATATATATATTACATAATGTGCTTACAAAAACATTATCATTATTAAGTACCAAAAAAAAAAA
>NW_022335322.1:0-1031 GCF_002776525.5 Piliocolobus tephrosceles
CATATACATATACATATACATACATATACATATACATATACATATACATATACATACGTATACATATATATACATATATATACATACATATGCATAAATATATTTATTTATTTATACCAAATCAATGCGTTGGCATTTCGGCTTTTTTTATTAAATACAGAAAATGCTTGCATAGCTTATCCAAACGTTAGATTCAAAATTGTGTCATAAAATTTTTTATATAAAAATATACTCATTCAATTTTAATTTTTTTTTTTTTTTCTGTATACTATATTATATATGTAAACGTTTATTTTTTTTTTTAGCAAATTCGTTACATATGACAGTGTTTTATAAGTGTAAAGCACAGTAAGTATAATGTAAAATGCAATTATAAAAAGAAAAGTTTTTTTAATTACAACTTGATGGTGTTTTACTTATAACAAATGCATTTATAAGTATGTAAAAAAGCGAACGAGCAAAAGAAAGAAAAAGAGCAAAACAAAACTAACAAAACTAAGCAAAACTGACGCAATTTTATTCGTTTTATTTCTTTTGTAATTACGAATTAGTTCATATACCTCAGTTGCCGTACAAATTACATAAAATGTTTCATGGTCATAGTTAAAATTTTGAAGGAAAAAAAAAAAAAAAAAAAAAATACAACAAACATACATACATACATACATGCATGAACATACGTACCATGCATATACATATGCATATGAACACAGGCCTTCATTTTTTGCCTCAACAATTGAGAAGAAAATTACAAAGAAGCAATTACAACTTTATTAAGCGAGTGATTTAAATTCACTTTTTCGATTATTTAAAAATATATACATACACGTACCTATTTCAACAAAAAAAAAAAAAAAAAAAAAAAAAATATTAAAATGAACACTTGTCTGTCAGAGTTAAGAAATATTAAGCTTGCTTACTTTACAAATACAAAATACGTCAAATGTGATATATAACTTATAAAAATATAAGGAAGAAGAAGGATTTTTTTTTTTTTTTTTTACATACAACATTAGAAATGTATAATTTTT
>NW_022335323.1:0-1132 GCF_002776525.5 Piliocolobus tephrosceles
ATAATCGTTTTGTTTTAATTTATATAAATATTTTTTTATTAGTCTTTTTTCATCAGTATTTGTACACTGAAGTAGTAGCTGTTTTATATATTCTTCTTTTTTTACATCATATATATATTCATTTATATAGTATTGTAAATTGCTTATGATACTGTCTAGTAGTGTTTCATTTTTTAAGTGAGTAGTATTTTCAAATAAATTAATTATGTTTTCTTTATTCAAATTAGTTTTATTTTTAGTCGGACTTATAGTGTTAGAATAATTATTACTATCTGTTTTACTTACATGTATACCGTTAATTGCTGGTTCTGATTTATCAACTGATACTACATTGTCTACTGGTGTCAAACAATTTTCAAGTGCAACTTCATTTTTCCAGTTTGTTTTACTCAGGGCAAAAAGTTTATCACTATTTTCATGATTTCCAATACGTATGTCACTATTATTTTTGTAAACATTTAGAGCTTCTTTTATCATATAGTGGTACTGCTTATTCTCCTTTTTTTTTTCCTTCACCGAGTTAAAACTATATTGCATCATTTTGAAATTTGCTCAAAAAAGTATATAAAAAGCAAACTATAGGGACAAATGATAATATTTAAAATAGGAAAAAAAAAAAAAAGGAAAAAATTAAAAAAAAAAAAAAAAATAAATAAATAATAAAAATAAAAAAATATGAATGACCGAAAAATTCATACGAGGGGTAGCTATTTTTAGATTGCTAAAAACTTATATATATTCATGCTTGTATTTTTTGCGTTTTTATTTTTTTATTTATTTTTTTATTTTTTTATTTATTTTTTTATTTATTTATTTTTTTAAAAAAAAATTACATTATTGAGTATTATATAAGTAATAACGGATATGGAAAAATAGTGGTAATGACAAATATGAAAATGACAAATATAACATGAGCTTAACAGCAGATAATGTATAAGCGTATACGTGTGTATTGTAATTGCTATGATATTTATTTTTATATATTTAACTATAACACATTTTCTTTTGAAAATAAAATAATGTTAATAGTAATGTTAGCACTAGTAGTAGTGTTAATAGTAGTAGTACAGGTGAAGTACACATATGAAGAATTGTCTACGTCTAATGTTATTTTTATTAAAACCTTTTTTTT
>NW_022335326.1:0-1149 GCF_002776525.5 Piliocolobus tephrosceles
AAAAAAAAAAAAAAAAATTTAGGAGCAACATATACACATAAACATAATTACAGTAAGATGTTGCCTACATGAAAATACGATATATAAGAGTTTTTCAATAAGTCGCTCTTTATTTTTATCATATATTTTTTTTTTTTTTTAACAATAGTTGTATGTGCTTATTAGTACATATATATATGCTTACACAATATGCACATTTAAGCATAAAGTTTAGGGATTATATTATCAATATGCAAGTTTGTTTACAATGACACCTTTAGCTATTTATTTTTTAGTGTTATGTTAGTATTGTTTTTTCATTATACAATTAATTTATAATTTTATTTTATTTGAATTTCATTTGACTTTTATTTTTCTTTTCTTCACCTTTTCATTTATTTACTTTTTTTTTTTTTCACACACACAACTGAATTCAAAAAAAAAAAAAAATAGTTTAATTTTTTATTTATTTATTATTTCACATTTTACTACAAACTATTTATTAGTGTAAATTTACTCTTTTTGAGCAAAGTACAAATACATCATATAATAAAAAAGAAAATATAATTTTTTTTTTTTTTTTTCTCTCCTTTTTTTATTTTTAATGTTTTAATTGTAAACATAATATAACTCATAGACATAAAAACAACCTATAATTAAGTATTATTCATTTTGTTCTTTAGCTCACGAGTGGTGTATTTAAGAATGTCAAAAGTTAATTGAACAAAAACTATAAAAAAAAACCAATATAAAACTATGATAAAATGAATAAAAAAAAAATAAAAAAAAAATAAAAAAAAGGAATATATTTGAATATATGCATTATATATACATATTCAAATGAGTATTAAGCTGTGAATTAAAAATAAGAAGAAATAATGTTGACTGTATGACAACATACTTACATGATACATATATTTGTTAAACCGTTAAATATAAATAACTGTATAAACAAAAACTAAAAATTAAAAAAAACGAAGTCATAAAATGAGAACAAAAAAAAAAAAAAAGAATAATTAAAAAATAAACATAAAACTAAAAGCAAAAGCAAGATTAGAAATAGAAGTAATTAAAAAAGTGATTTTATATTCAGTAACCATATTTGATTGAAATTAAGAGTAACATCAGGTTAAAATATAAATAACTTTGCTTATAACTATTTTATCATAC
>NW_022335328.1:0-7718 GCF_002776525.5 Piliocolobus tephrosceles
GCTCCAGCCTGGGCAACAAAAGCAAAACTGCATCTCAAGAAAAAAAAAAAAAACAATACAGTGTAGACTCTCACAGTGGCTAATGCCCTATAACCCAGCACTTCAGGAGGCCAAGGTGGGCAGGTCATTTGAGCCCAAGCATTCGAGACCAGCCTGGGTAAAATTGCGAGACCCCATCTCTACAAAAAAAATAAAGAAAATTAGCCAGGCATGGTGACTTGAGAGGCTGAGACAGGAGGATCACTTGAGCCCAGGAGGTCAAGGATGTCATGAGCCAAGATCACACCACTGCACTTCAGCCTGGGCAACAGAGTGCAATCCTATCAAAAAACAAGAAACAATACAGTGTAATAGCTATTTGCATAGCATTTGTATTGTATTAAAGCATGACAAATAATCTAGAGATGGTTTAGATTCTATGGGACTAGGCTTGGTAGCTCATGTCTGTAATCCCAGCACTTATGGAGGTTGAGGCATGCAGATTGCTGCAGTCCAGGAGGCTGAGGCTGCAGTGAGCTGTGACTGTGCCACTGCACTCCAGCCAGGGTGACAGAGCGAGACCTTGTCTCAAAAAAAAAAAAAAAAAAACCAGGCCACGCACAGTGGCTCACACCTGTAATCCCAGCACTTTGGGAGACTAAGGTGGGCAGATCATCTGAAGTCGGGAATTTGAGACCAGCCCGGCCAACATAGTAAAACCCTGTCTCTACTAAAAACACAAAAATTAGCCAGGTGTGGTGGCACATGCCTGTGATCCCAGCTATTCAGGAGGCTGAGGCAGGAGAATCGCTTGAACCTCGGATGTGGAGGTTGCAGTGAGCCAAGGTTGCACCATTGCACTCCAGCCTGGACAACAAGAGTGAAACTGCATCTGAAAAAAAAAAATCTGAGATTACTATGTGGTCAAATCACTATTCTTGCAGGCAAAATTTGATCAAAGTAAACTTATTTTACAAACAAATTTGTATTACTCTGATTATCTTTAGTAAAAATCAAGATGACCTCAGAGAGAAAAGCTGTTTCTTTTTCTTTTTCTTTCTTTCTTTTTTTTTTTTTTTAGACAGAGTCTCGCTCTGTTGCCCAGGCTAGAGTGCAGTGGCGCGATCTCAGCTCACTGCAAGCTCCACCTCCTGGGTTCACGCCATTCTCTTGCCTCAGCCTCCCGAGTAGCTGGGACTACAGACGCCCGCCGCCACGCCCAGCTAATTTTTTTTTTTTTGTATTTTTAGTAGAGACAAGGTTTCACCGTGTTAACCAGGATGGTCTTGATCTCCTGACCTCGTGATCCGCCCGTCTCGGCCTCCCAGAAATAGTTGTTTCTAAAGGAAAAACACTAAAATATGCCTGTTATTAGATTGCAGCCCTTTGCATTGTTTCTTATCTACACAAAGACAGGACTAGACCCCAAATCCTCCTAATTTCCTCTAATATTTGGCTAAAACTCTCCAACTAAGAAAAAAAAAAAACCTGTTATGTTGCTAAAGGCCTTGAAGCTGGAGCTAGAAAACTTGGTATAAATATCAAGGGACAAGTCTCATGCCTAATGGGTCACACAGAAAGTTCTCCAAACCACCTGATGCCATAACCAGAGACATTCAAACTGCAAACCAGAACAAGAAGTTGAGATTTTCGGCTGGGCATGGTGGTTCACGCCTGTAATCCCAGCAGTTTGGGAGGCCGAGGCAGGTGGATCACTTGAGGTCAGGAGTTTGAGACCAGTCTGGCCAACATGGTGAAACCCCATCTCTACTAAAAATATTTTTAAAAAATTAGCTGCATGTGGTGGCACGCACCTGTAATCCCAGCTACTCGGGAGGCTGAGGCAGGAGAATTGCTTGAACCCGGGAGGCAGAGGTTGCAGTGAGCCGAGATCATGCCGCTGCACTCCAGCCTGGGCGACAGAGCGAGACTCTGTCTCAAAAAAAAAAGAAGAAGAAGTTGAGAGCTTCACCCATCAAAATGAAAATCTTGTTACTCTTAATTTTTCCTTTCTTATGTCTGCCTTTTCGTTGACGGGATAACGGTGTAATTGAAACTGCACAATCAATAGCTTCTGTCGGTAACCTCACAGAACCTGACCTAAGAGATCCTTCAGTATCTATTGGTTAAATCAGGAAATATCTGTTCTATTGCTAATAGCACCTGCTGAACCTGGATAAATTCCCCTGGAGAATGTGAGGCCCCATATACACTAAATTACAAAACATAGGTTATAACAGGTCACATAGGTTATAATGGGTCTCACCTAATTCCCCATGATCATTTGATTTATTCACTTGATTGCCTTTAAGCCTAGGTTCATAGCTCAAAACCATTATGAAAACTGGGGGTATCATATTACTATTATTATTAATTTGTATTTTCCTTTTAACAATTTGTACTTACTACTTGTGAAGCTTCTGCAGAAGTACAACTGCTAACAGAATATGCTGGCCTGGGGCTTCCAGATGATGGCCAAAAGGCCACAGAACACAAAAAATTGAACGTAAAGATGGACTTCAGGTAGACTTAGTCTGAGTGCAACTCTCCCCGAATTTCCAGTGTTGCTCAGATGTGCCTAAAGGGGTTTTGACACTGACTCCTAGTTGTCAATCACTCCCTGTTATCTGGAACCAGACCAACAGCCCAGGACAGGTCCATCCCAGTACTGAGGGACAATCCAAACCCACTGCTTTTGAAGAAAGATCACGATCAAAAAGGGGAAATGTGAAAGTTGCCAGAAGCAAAATGGAGTCACTTGTATTAAAAACAAAACAGGTGTGGTAGCTCATGCCCATAATCCCAGCACTTTGGGAGGCTGAGGTGGGTGGATCACTTGAGGTCAGGAGTTTGAGACCATCCTGGCCAACATGGTAAAACCCTGTCTCTAGTAAAAATAGAAAAATCAGCCGGGCGTAATGATGCAGGCCTGTAGTCCCAGCTACTCAGGAGGTTGAGGTGGGAGAATTGCTGGAACCTGGGAGATGGAGGTTGCAGTGAGTCAAGAGCGCACCACTGCACTCCACTCCAGCCTGGGTGACAGACTGAGACTCTGTCTCAAAAAACAAAACAAAACAAAAAATCCCTGCCAGGTGTGGTGGCACATGCCTATAGTCCTAGCTACTCAGGAGGCTGCAGCAGGAGAATTGCTTGAGCCCAGGAGTTCTGGGCTATAGTGTGCCATGCCAAGCAGGTGTCCACAAAAAGCTCAGCATCAGTATCCTGGGAGTGGAGGACCACTAGGTTGTCTAGGGAGGAATGAACCAGCCAAGGCTGGAAATGGAACAGGTTAAAACTTCCATGCTAGGCCAGGTGTGGTGGTTCGCCCCTGTAATCTAGCACTTTGGAAGGCTGTCGTGGGAGGATCCCTTGAGCCTAGGCGTTCGAGATGAGCCTGAGCAACATAGGGAGACCGTGTCTCTACAAATTTTTTTTTTTTTAATTAGCCAGGCATGGTAGTACACACCTGTATTCCTAGCTGCTGGGGAGGCTGAGGCAGGAGGATCACTTGAGCACAGGATTTCTGGGCTGTGGTATGCTATTCTGATCTGGTGTCTTCACTAAACTCAGCATCAATATGGTAACTTCCTGGGAGCAGGAGACCACCAGGTTTCCTAAGGAAGGGTGAACTGGGCCAGCTCAGAAACAGAGCAAGTAAAAACTCCCATGCTGATCAATAGTAGGATTGCTCCATGAAAAGCCACTGCACTTCCAGCCAGGGTCACATAGCGAGACCCCACCTTAAAAAAAAAAAAAAAAAAAAAAAAAAAAAACCTGAAAACCGGAGCTGGGGAAGGCCATGAAGAGAAGGTTCTCATGTGTGATGCCTCACAGCAAAACCCATCATGAGACTCTGCAAAAACTATAACCCCGTACAATGGCTATCATCACCTGACACAGAGAGAATACTTCCGTGAAGACATCTACCCAGCAACTGCCTGTCCAAACTTGGACTGATGCCACCTTTGTTATTAATCCTTGTAGCCAAGGATAATTACCTGAAAACAATTATGTAATTCTCATTTTTTCTTTAAAAACCTTTGTTGGCCAGGCGCAGTGGTTCACACCTGTAATCCCAGCACTTTGGGAGGCTGAGGAGGGTGGATCACCTGAGGTTGGGAGTTCAAGACCAGTCTGACCAACATAGTGAAACCCTGTCTCTACTAAAAATATAAGATCAGCTGGGTGTGGTGGCCCACGCCTGTAATCCCAGCTATTCGGGAGGCTGAGGCAAGAGAATCGCTTGAACCCGGGAGGCGGAGGTTGCAGTGAGCCGAGATCGCGCCATTGCACTCCAGCCTGGGAAACAAGAGCCAAACTCCATCTCAAAAACAAATAAACAAACAAAAACACCTCTGTCAGCCTGCTGCCATGGCTCATGCTTGTAATCCCAGCACTTTGGAAGGCTGAGACAGGAGAATTGCTTGAGCGCAGGAGTTCGGGACCAGCGTAAGGCAACATGGTTAAACCCCATCTCTACCAAAAATACAAAAACATTAGCCAGGCATGGTGGCACATGCCTATAGTCCCAGCTACTTGAGGGGGCAGAAGTGGAAGGGTCACCTGAGTCTAGGAGGTGAAGGCTGCAGTTAGCCAGTATCACACTACTGCACTCCACCCTGGGCAACAGAGTGAGACCCTGCCTTAAAAACAAACAAACAAACAAAAAACAACCACAAAACCCTTTTTCTCCCTTCACCTCCCTGAATATACACAGTTTACTACGGCACACACATTCCCATTGCAATACCCATTCCAAATAAATATCATTTTCTTTTAGTCTCCCTCTCTGTGGCGTAGGATGGCATTCCCAACACTTCAGTACAAGTCCCTGGGGACTAACCCTCATTGGTCCAGATTGGATTATGGCATTATGTTTGCATCAGTCTGAGTGGGTGGCTGGCTGGCTGCACCTGCTTATGTGCCCACTCCAGGGCCCAGCGTTGGGGCCCTCCACATGCAAACTATGCGTACTGAGAGTGGAGGACGGATGGTTCCCCCAAAGAAAACTAAGGTGCTGCAACCTGATGCCGGGCAGGCAAAAGTGACAGGTGTCATTACACTTCACTGTGGATACTCAGTGTACCTCATACTTACACTAGCATATGCCTTCCATGCCTTTTAAAATATTTTTTAATCTGTTTATGTAGAAATAGGGTCTTCCCATGATGCCCAGGCTGGTCTCAAACTCCTGGGGTCAAGCAATCTTCCCCCCTCGGCCTCCCAAAATACTGGGATTACAGGTATGAGCCACCTCGCCTGGCCTCCTTATTTATCAAATACTGTTTCTGGGCCAGGCACGGTGGCTCATGCCAATAATCCCAGCACTTTGGGAGGCCGAGGCGGGCGGATCACGAGGTCAGGAATTTGAGACCAGCCTGGCCAACATGGTGAAACCCCATCTCTACTAAAAATACACAAATTAGCTGGGTGTAGTCCCAGCTACTCGGGAGGCTGAGGTAGGAGAATCACTTGAACCCGGGAGGCAGAGGTTGCAGTGAGCCAAGAGTGTGCCACTGCACTCCAGCCTGGGCGATAGAGTGAGACTCTGTCTCAAAACAAAAAACAAAAAACAAAACAAACAAACAAACAAAACTGTTTCTGGAGGTCCCTGCCTCAAGAGCAGAGGTAGGCACACCTCTCAGGGTCACCACTGTGACCTTATTACATAATACCTGTCAGGCCTCCCATCTGAAATGTGTTGATGTTGTTTCAGCTGGTGCTATCATTTGTTCCATCTGTTTTTTCAGTCCAGATGACTTCTCTTTGGGCACTAGATATCCTCACCTCTTCCTCCTTCTCTTCCAGGATAAATTATTATTATTATTATTATTATTATTATTATTATTATTATTATTATTTTGAGACAAGGTCTCACTTTGTTGCCCAGGCTGGAGTGCAGTGGCGTGATCTCAGCTCACTGCAGCCTCCATCTCCCTCCATCTCCCCGGGTTCAAGCGACCCTCCCACATCAGCCTCCTGAGTAGCTGGGACTACAGGTGCATGTCACCACGCCAGGATAATTTTTTTTGTTGTTTTTGTTTGTTTTTTTGAGGCGGAGTCTCGCTCTGTCGCCCAGGCTGGAGTGCAGTGGCCGGATCTCAGCTCACTGCAAGCTCCGCCTCCCGGGTTTACGCCATTCTCCTGCCTCAGCCTCCCGAGTAGCTGGGACTACAGGCGCCCGCCACCTCGCCCGGCTAGTTTTTTGTATTTTTTAGTAGAGACGGGGTTTCACCGTGTTAGCCAGGATGGTCTCGATCTCCTGACCTCGTGATCCACCCGTCTCGGCCTCCCAAAGCGCTGGGATTACAGGCTTGAGCCACCGCGCCCGGCCCCGGCTAGCTTTTTGTATTTTTTAGTAGAGACGGGGTTTCACCGTGTTAGCCAGGATGGAATTTTTGTATTTTTTGTAGAGACGGGGTTTTGCCATGTTGCCCCGGCTGCTCTTGAACTCCTGAGCTCAAGTGATCCACCCGCCTCGGCCTCCCAAAGTGCTGGGATTACAGGCGTGAGCCACTGAGTCCTGGGGTAAACTACTGATTCCCTAAACCAACTAGGAACATTCTCTTGCCTTTAATTTAGCTATTCCCTTTTCCTGCAGACAAAGCCACCAATTCTTCATGTCAGATATTCCACCTGCCCACTCAGGCTTTTCAGGGAAGGCTGAAGTGACTGACAATAACAGACAGCAGTCTTCTGACTGCATTTGCTCTCCATGACCTCTGGCAAAAACAAGAATTGGTGGCTGCCAAGTGGTTAGTTCCAGGTGAGTTTCACTGACAGCGTCAGGTAGGCCCAAGAGCACAGGCAAGTGGAATACAAAAATTCACGTTTCCTTCAAAAAGGACACAACTTTTTGGTTTTCCTTCTTTGGGTTTTCCAGCTGACTCCTTTCTCCCTCTGGCCAATTTTACCCCATCCTCAGACAGTCCCTACCCTTACTGTGCTTTTCCAAATTGCAGTCTTCAGCCCCAGCATGTGCCAAGTCAAGCCCTCTCACCTGTCCTAGTCTAAATACTGTCTACTTCCATCAGGACCCTTCAACCCCATTTGAAAGGGACAGAACAACTTTTCCAGAACACCAAGTACACACAAATCGCTTCTGCCTTACTGATCCCTGGAGGCTAAAGAATGGCTGAGAGTTATGGTTGCAAATGTTTTTGATTATCCACACATCAAACCCTTATAAGAACTTTCAGCATATGTATATTTGCTCATATTATGCGCACATACTAACTTGAACTTTGTAAAACACACACAAAAAACTTTTTTTTTTGAGATGGAGTCTCGCTTTGTCACCCAGGCTGGAGTGCACTGGCATGATCTCAGCTCACTGCAACCTCCGCCCCACCCCGGGTTCAAGAGATTGTCCTGCCTCAGCCTCCCAAGTAGCTGGGAATATAGGCGCACACCACCACGCCCGGCTAATTTGTTTGTATTTTTAGTAGAGGCAGGGTCTCACCGTGTTATCCAGGATGGTATCGATCTCCTGACCTTGTGATCCACCCGCCTCAGCCTCCCAAAATGCTGGGATTACACGCGTGAGCCACCGCACCTGGCCAAAACTCAACTTTTTAAGCTGGGCGTGGTGGCATGCTCCTGTAGTCCCAGCTTCTTGGGATGCTGAGGCGGGAACATTGCTTGAGTCCAGGGGTTCAAGGCTGCAGTGATTATGATGGCACTACTGCATTCCAGCCTGGGTAACAGAGTGAGACCCTGTCTCTAAATAAATAAATAAA
>NW_022335330.1:0-1869 GCF_002776525.5 Piliocolobus tephrosceles
TTGGAATACCCCAGTTTGTTGCGGGGCCTGAGGCTGGCCCCTCCTCTCGTTTCCCGACAGTGGTTGCCCATTTTTATCAAATTTCGAACGACATTGATTACCCCAATGTTTTCCCCTTTTACATCTTGGACATAGGCCAGGTGGCCCTTTATCTGTTGTAGTAACTTGAGTAGTTACATTTTGTTTATTTGTGACTGGGCAATTCTTCTTTAGATGACCAATTTGACCACAATTATAACATTTTCCCCCAGATGTTTTCACTTGTCCTCTTAAAGCAACTCCTGTGATTGCCTGAGCCATAAGCATAGCTTTATGCATAGCTCCTCCAATTCCATCGCAGGCTTTAACGTACTCTGAGATTACATCTGATCCTGCGGGAACCTTTCCTTTTAAAGGCTTAATGGCTGATTGACAATCCGGATTGGTGTTTTCATATGCCATTAACTCCACTATGACCTTACGGGCATTCTCGTCGGTAATTGACTTTTGAGCAGCATCTTGAAGTCTTGCTACGAAATCTGGGTAGGGCTCTTTACAGCCTTGTCTTACTGTATTAAAGGAAGGGCAGGCAGTTCCTGGGTCTTGGATTTTCTCCCAGGCCCTAAGGCAGATAGCCCTGATTTGCTCAATGGCCTCATTTGGCATTATTGCTTGTTGGTCAACAGTGCTCCAATTTTGACCTATTCCTAATAGTTGATCTGCATTATGTTAATTGGAGGATTGGCAGTCCTATTTCTTCGGACCTGCACTTGTGCCCCATCAATTCACCAAGTCTTAAATTGTAAAAATTGAGAGGGTGAAAGTGAGGATTTTGCCAGAATCTCCTAATCATAAGGAATGAGTCTATGTCCATGAGCAAGGGAATCTAATAATGTTCTCATGTTAGGAGAGTTAGGTCCATACTGTTTTACTCCTTCTTTCATTTCTTTCAGCATTTTTATAGAAAAGGACTGATATCTGGCTTCAGCCACGGGAGGCTCTCCCTCTTGGGCCCCTTCTGTAGGTGGTCTTGCTTCTAATATTACTGGGAATTGCCACACCTCAATATCTCCCTGTTTTCTTGCCTCATCAATAATTTTATGTATTGCACTACCCTGTGTACTGGGCGGTGCTGTAGGATTAAGTCTCATGGTGGGCGGCTGAAGATATGGCGCCCTGCCCTGTGGCACTGGAAATGTTCCTGGCTGTCCACACAGATTTTCTGGGGGCTGCCGATACTGCAGTTCAGCTGGCGGCCCGTATTGATAGGCTACTGGCTGCTGGATCTTACTTTCTACCTGCTGATATTGTGGATACTGTACTTGGATTGGCATTGCCATGGCAGAGACTCTATCTTTCTCTATTTGATCTTCTTTTGGAGTTTGTACTTGTTTAACCTGCATTTGAGGTTCTAAGGTTGCAGGCGTCTGAGCTGTTGTAAGAGGAGTTGGCCATCGTGGTTTAGACTCTGATGGCTCTGCTAATTCTGGATCTTTTTCCTCTAATTTTAACGTTTCAGGATATATTACCTCCTGTAATTGATTATTGTCAACATTTTGCGTTGACGGAGCCATTACCGGCTCTGCTACACATTCACAGTGTGAACTTTCTTTTTCTTTCTGGGATTCTATCCCTGCCTCTTTTTCACAATCTACTGCACAGTTTTTAGGGACATCAGAAACTGGAACGCTATCTTCTTCTGTTTGCAATGGTTCTAAAGCTACTTTAATAATGACCTAATCATTCCATACTGTAAGTGGGATGATTTTACCTTCCTTACTTGCTTGTTTTAATTCTTTGCCAATTTTTTCCCAATCTTTTAGATCTAAAGTTCCCTGTTCTGGAAACCATGGACAAAACTGTTCTATTGTTTGAAAGAGCGTATTTAGA
>NW_022335331.1:0-1644 GCF_002776525.5 Piliocolobus tephrosceles
GAGTAGTTTATTATCATGGCTGTAAAATCTTAGTAATTGAATATTCCGCAATGTGTGTACATAATTATTTTGTTCATGAACATTTCATTTGTTTCCCATTTGGGCCTGTTATAAAAGCACTGTCATATACATTCTTATCCATATTTTTTGACACATATATACATATACATATATTTCTGTTTGCTCTATATCAAGGAGAGAGAGTGTGTGTATATGTGTGTGTGTAAAAATGCATGTTTATCCATGCTAGAAAATGAATTGAAATTAAGAAGTAAATTAAGTAATGAAACATGAAGTAATCTTTCATATTGGTAAAACTTGAGGAAGAAATATATAAGCAATTCTAAGATTTACCATTCATTGATTAATAACTGAAAATCTGGCTAGATGACCTGGTGTTAATTCTGTCATTGGTATCAGGAAGAAATACAGAAACGAATAAGAAATAAATATTAATTTTAAAACTGTAGAGAAACATAAAAGTATCTACGGAAGACTGTTTTACTGATTCAGTGCTGGATTTATAATTTAACCCAAGATGAGAAATGGCTCTACTGTAGTCATTATGAAGGTTAAGCTTTCCACAAAAATTTTTAATTTACCCCCACAAAAAACCCAGCCTGTTATTGTGCAAACTTTACAGGTAAGAAAACTAACTCTCAGTGAATGTAGGTAGAAAACTTAAATCAAAATGTATTAAGTCATAACTCACTGAAGCAAAAACTAACAACTACATCTACTCTGGGAAGGTGGGGGGCAAACTAGTGTCAGGATAAGAAAAAAATCTGAACTGTAATTGATTTATTGCCAGAGGCTTAATGTGGGAAAGCCTGAGAGTTAAATAAAACAATGTATTCAATCAAATGTTCTTGTGTGTGTGCGTGTGTGTGTGTGTGTAGAGAGAGAGAGTATATAAGTTTGCTTACATACATGTGAGTAAAAGGAATGACAGCAATGATACAAGCGATGGGAGGGAGAAAATAGGATTATTTTGTCATTTGAAAGTACACACTATCCATTGGTCAGTATAGTGTTATGTGAAAGGGGCTTGGATTAGTTGTGAATGTATGTTGCAAACTATAGCAAACCCCTCAAAATGTTTTTAAAATGATACTTTGTATGCTAAGGAATGAGAGAAAAATACAATTATGCAAACCACATAATTAAAATCACAAAAGTTAAAAAAAAAAAAAAAAAAATAGGAATAGGAACAAAGACAAGGGCAAGAACAGAAAACAGTAACAAATATGGTAGATATTAATTCAAGTATATGAGTAATCACTTTGAATGTCAACGGTCTAGAGGTTCCAAGGGAAAAACAAAAATTGTCAGAATAGAAAAAGACCAAACTACATATTGTCTGTAAAAAACCCACTTAAAATATAAAGACATATGTAGATTAAAAACAAATGGATGAGGAAAGATATACCTTGCTAATTCTAATTTTGGAAAATCAGCATAGGTATATTAATTTCAGACCAAGCAGGCTTCCAAGCAAATATAAAAATTAAAATAGGTAAAAAGTCATATTACATGTTGATAAAGGGGTGGATTCTCAAAGAAGAAATAGCCACCCTTAATGTGTATGTGTCAAAGCATCAGAATATGCGAAGCAAAAACCATTAGAACTGTGAAAATTGGATA
>NW_022335335.1:0-2961 GCF_002776525.5 Piliocolobus tephrosceles
ACGTACCCTAGAACTTAAAGTATAAAAAAAAAAAAAAAAGAATCCCAAAGATCTTATAAAAACTATGTATCTTATAAATATAATAATGAAACTGGGCATTCTGTGCTCAAAACAATCAAAATTTTATTTTACAGAAGTAATAAAACAAGAATAAAAAATAAAATAATTTAAAAAAAAAAGCTTTCAACTTTTCACTATTGAGATAGATGTTCAATATGGGTTTGTCATATATGGCCTTTATTGTGTTAAGGTAAATTTTTTCTATACCAAATTTTTTGAGGGTTTTTTTTTTCTTTTTTTTTTATTATGAAAGGATACTGAACTTTGTCAAATGCTTTTCCTGTATCTATGGAGATGATCATAAAATGTTTGTCCTTCATTCTGTTAACGTGCTGTGTACCACATTTATTGATTTGCCTATGTTGAACTATCCCTGCATTCCAGAGAAAAAAATTCCTACTTGATCACATTGCATAACCCTTTTAATGTGTTGTAGAATTTGGTGTGTGAATATTTTGTTGAGGATTTTTGCAACTATGTCTATCAGAGATATTATCCTGTAATTTTATCTTCTTGTAGCATCCTTGTCTGGCTTTAGTATCAGGGTAATTCTGGCCTCATAAACCAAGTTTGGGAGGGTTCTTTCTATTTTAATTTTTTTGGAAGAGTTTGAGAAGAATTGATATTAGTTCTTTTTTAAATGTTTTATAGAATTTCCACCAAACAAATAAACAAACAAAAAAAAAGGCCAGGTGCATGGCTCATGCCTGTAATCCCAGAACTTTGGGAGGCCAAGGCAGGTGGACCACCTGAGTTCAGGAGTTTGAGACCAGCCTGGCCAACATGGTGAAACTCCATCTCTGCAAAAAATACAAAACCTATCCAAGGGTGGTGGTGCATCCCAGCTACTCAGGAGGCTGAGGCAGGAGGATCTTATGAACCCTAGGAGATGGAAGTTGCAGCAAGCTGAGATCATGCCAGTGCACTCCAGCCTGCATGACAGGGTGAGACTCTATCTCAAAAATAAATAAATAAATAAATAAATAAATAAATAAATAAATAAATAAAACCCAAATAAATGTTTTATAGAATTCAGCCATCCTAGGCTTTTCTCTGATGAGATTAATTCAATTTTTTTACTCATTATTGATCTGTTTAGAGTTTCTATTTGTTCATGGTTTAGTCTTGGTAGGTTTTATGTTTTTAGAAATATACCAATTTTTTCTAGGTTATACAATTTATTGACATATAATTGCTTATAGTAGTTTCTTATGGTCATTTGTATTTCTGTGGTATCAGAAATAAAATTTATTGTAATAAAAGATAAAGAAGCAAAATTGTCTCTATTTTCTGTCAACATGATCTTATATAAAGAATACCATAAAGACTCAACCAAAAAAAAAAAAAAAAAAAAAAAACTGTTTGAATTGATAAGAGAATTGAGTAAGGTTGCACAGTACAAATTCAGCATGTAAACATCAGTGTCATTTCTATATAGTAATAATGAATCATCCAAAAAGGAAATTAAGAAACCAATCAAATTTACAATACTGACAAGAAATACATACCTAGGTGTAAATATACCAAGGGTATAAAAGACACATATACTGAAAACTATAAAATAAGGATGAAAGAAACTGGAGAAAATACAAGTAAATAGAAATATATCACATGTTAATGAATTGGAAGAATGAATATTGTTAAAGTGTCCATACTAACCAATTAACCTACAGATTCAATGCAATCAGTATCAAAGTTCTAATGTCATTTTTTCACAGAAATAGCAAAAATAATTATTCTGTTTATATGGAACTCACCAAAGAGCCAGAGTAGCCAAAACAACCTTGAGCAAAGGGAGCAAAGATGAAGGTTTCACACTTCCTGATTTCAAGACATATTTTAAATCAGTTGTAGTCAAAAAACCATGATACTGGCATTAAAAACAAACACACTGATCATAGAAAGAGAAGAGAAAGCCCAGGAACAAATCCACATATTTACAGTCAGTGAATTTTTAAGGAAGCTGCCAGTATCACACAATGGAGAAAATAGTGTCTTCAATAAATTGTGTTGGAAAAACTGGATGTCCACATGCAGAAGTATAAAACTGAAAACTTGTCTCACATCATATACAAAACCAACTCAAAATGGAGTAAATACTTAAATATAATATTTGAAATGCTAAAAAAACTACTAGGAGAAAGCAAAGAAAAAAAAAACCCATGATATTGGTCTAGGTAGTAACTTTTTTGTATGACCCCAAAATCATAGACAACAAAAGCAAAAATAGACACATAGAATTATGTCACTATACAAAGCTTCTGCACAGCAAAGGAAACAATGAACAAAGTGAAAAGACAACTCAGAGAATGAGAAAACATATTTGCAAACTATACACCCAACAATGAGTTAATATCCAAAATGCATACAAAAACTCTCAATAGCAAGAAAATAATTAACTAAATCATAGACAAAAGACTTGAATACATCTTTTTTAAAAGACATGCAAATGTCCAACAGACATATTAATAAATGCTCAGAATTACTAATTACCGGAGAAATGTAAACCAAAATGACAATGAGATATAACTACATAATTGTTAGTGGTTGATAATGAGGGTGTTGAGAGAGTTCATGGGGAGTGACATAATAGGGGGCTTTTGAATCAAGGGTACAAAGATTCAGATAAGTGGAAAAGTTTTGAGATACATTACATATCATTATGACTATAATAAAAATAATATATTGTGTATTTTAAAATTACTAAGAGAGTAAATTTCAAATGCCTCACCATAAAACAAAAATGATAGGTAAGTGAGGTGATTATGCTAATTAACTTGATTTTGTTATTCTACATTGTATACATATAGCATCACATTGTACCACAAATATGTATACAGTTATGATTTGTCAATTCAGCAAAGTCTCAGGATACAAAATTAATGTGCAAAAATCACAAGC
>NW_022335338.1:0-2438 GCF_002776525.5 Piliocolobus tephrosceles
GGAGAGGGTCAGGCCGGGCCGGGGAGCGCGGAGCAACGGGTGGCAGGACCACAACCGCAACGCAAAGCCGAGAAACTCTCTTGTGTCCCACATGGACGAAAGTGCCTTCCCATCAGCCCCTGCACTGGACCCTGGGAACCCTGGCATCCCTAGTTCAAAACCTGGGTGTGTCTCTGACCCGCTAGGGGTAGCCAAAAGCAGGCAAAGGTCCCTTGAGGGGAAGGTAAGGTTTGTGGGCAGGGAGGTGGGACAGCAATTGTATAAAGAAAATAATAAGGCCACCGAGAAACATTCCTGGGTCCCCAAAGGTCAAAAGTGCCTTCCCATCAGCCATTGCACTGGGCGCCAGGGACCCTGGGTTCCGTTTTTCAAACCCAGGGTGTGTTTCTGGCCCACTAGGGGTACCCAAAAGCAGGAGGAAGGCCCCTGAAGGGAAGGGAAGCTTTGAGGGTGGGGAGTTGGGTTACCTCTGGTATTAAAAAAAAAAAAAAAAAATGCAGCCAAGAAGCGTTCCTTGTCCCCCATGGAAGAAAGTGCTTTTCCGTCAGCCCTTGTGCTCGGCCCCGAGGACCGTAGCCTCCCCAGTTTAAACCAGGGTGAATCTCAGGCCCCCTAGGGGTACCCCAAATAAGGCAGAAGGCCCCTGATGGAAAGGTAATGTTCAAGGGAGGGGAGCTGGGGCACTTGTGGCATAAAAAAAAAATTTTAAAGAATTTTAAAAATTTTGAAAAGCACGCCAGTGAGAAGAGTTCCTGGGTCCCACACGGACAACAGTGCCTTCCCATTAGCCCCTTCACTGGGGCCCGGGGGCCTGGCATCCCTGTTTCCAGCCCAGGGTGCATCTTGGGACCGCCTGGGGTGCCACAAAGAGGACAGAAGTCTCCTGAGGGTCAAGTAAGGTTTGAGGGAGGGGACATGAGGCACTGGTGGGAGAAAAAAAAAAACACGCCACCTAGAAGCTGGGTCTCCATCCCCATGGAATAAAGTGCCTTCCCATCAGCCCCTGGGCTGTGCCCCAGGAACTGAGGCATCCTTGGTTCCAATCCAGGGAGCTTCTAGGATCTGATAGGAGTACACCAAAGCAGGCAGATTGCCCCTGAGGGAATGTAAATTGTGAGGGAGAGAAGGTGGGGAACCGGTGGTTAAAAAAAAAAAAATCCCACCATGGAGAAGCATTACTGAGGCCCTCACAGACCAAAGTGCTTTCCCATCAACCTTTGTATTGGGCCCAGGGGCCCCGAGCATCCCTGCTTCAAACCCAGGGTGTGTCTCAGGCCAACTATGCATACCCAAAAGAGGGCCAGAGGCCCCTGAGTGGAAAGTAAGGTTTGAGAGGTGGTAGGTGGGGCACATGTGACAGAAATAAAAGAAAAAACCGCCACCAAGGAGTGTTCCTAGGTCTCCACGGATGAAAGTGCCTTCCTGTGAGCCCCTGTGATGGTACTCGGAGACCCTGGCATCCCTGCTCTGAACCCAGGGTTTGTCTCAGGCCCACTAGGGGTATCACAAATCAGGCAGAAGGCCCCAGATTGGAGGATAATGCTTGAGGAAGGGGAGGTGAGGCACCTGTGGTAGAAAAACCACGTGCTGCGGAGAAGCGGGGCCTGGGTCACCCATGGAAGAAAGTGCCTCCCATCAGCCCCTGAGCTGGGTCATGGGGAACCAGGTGTCCCTGGTTCGAATCCAGTGTCAATTTCGTGAATGCGAAGGTTGCCCCAAAGCGTGCAGAAAGCCTCTGATTGGAAAGTAATTAGTGAGGGAGGGGTGGTAATGCACCTGTGGCAGAACAGACAAAATCGCACCTCCGAGCTTTCCTGGGTCCCCAGTGCACGAAAATGCCATCCCATCTGACCCTGCGCTGGGCCCTGAGGATCCTGGTGTCCCTGGTTTGAACCCAGGGTGCATTTCTGGCCCGCTAGGGGTACCCCAAAGTGAGCAGAAGGCCGCTGAGTGGAAGGTGAGGTTTGAGGGAGGGCATGTAGGACTCCTGTGGCAGAAAAAAAAAAAAAAAAATGCGCCATCAAGAAGCATTCCTGGGTCCCCCACAGATGAAAGTGCCTTCCTGTCAGCCCCACCGCTGGGTCCCGGGGAACCTTGGATCCCTGGTTCGAACCCAGGGTACATTTCGTGCCCACTAGGGATACCCCAAAGAGGACTGGAGGCTCCTGTAAGGAAAGTAAGGTTTGAGGGAGGAGAGGTGGGGCACATGTCCAGAAGAAAAAGGAAAAACCGCTGCCAAGAAGTATTCCTGGGTATCCACGGACGAAAGTGCCTTCCCATGATCCCCTGCGCTGGTACCCAGAGACCCTGGCATCCCTGGTTCTAACCCAGGGTGTGTCTTGGGCCCGCTAGGGGTACCACAAATCCTTCAGACTGCCCCTGATTGGAAGGCAAAGTTTGAACAAGTGGAGTTTGGGGACCTGTTGCAAATGGAAAAA
>NW_022335342.1:0-1414 GCF_002776525.5 Piliocolobus tephrosceles
ATATTGTTTTTAAATGCTAATCTGCTTTATTCTTATATAGATTCTCGCAATACATAATTTTGTATTCTTTTAAATGAACTATTTAGAGAGACAATTTTTTTTTTTTTTTACATTTTGTTTGGTTTCGAATTTGTAAACCTGCTTATATATACATATAAATATGTTATTACACACATTAGTTATCTATGTTGTACATATTATGTATGATTCGAATGTTTAAAATTCACACTTGAATGATTTTTTTATATTAACACACTTCTTTTTCTTTTTTCTTTTTATTTTTTTTAGTTTCTTTTTTTTTTAAAAAAAAAAAAAAAAAAAAAAAGTTTTTAATTAAATGTATAACATTCGTTATTGTTTATTGATCAAGACATATTATATTATACTGTTTTTTTTTTTTTTTTTTTTTTTAACAATTTATTGATTTAATATAAAAAAAAAAAATGATACGAATTTGTAATATTGTATAAGCTGCTTAATTTGAAAAAATCACGGGTAATGCTACTATTGTTACAATCGTTAACACAGCTACTAGGGATTTTTTTTTTTTCTTTTTTTACTGAGGTAATATGTAACCACTTATTTACTCATTATAAAAAGTAAACAAAATGATACGACTACATTTATATATGTTAAATTATTAAGAAAAAAAAAAAAAAAAAAAAAAAAAAATGGAACACAGGCTGTAATGTAAAAAGGCTGTATATATGTACGAATTTTTTTTCTGATATAGATTTACCGTTATGTGCATTAAAAAAAAAATAAATAAATAAATAAAAACAATTTTTATTTCCTTTTTGTATAACATATTCCCTAATATAAACTATTTTTTTTAAAACGTTTTAGTGTTATCATGATTTGAAATTTTTGTAACACGTATATTTATTTGTTAATGTAAAAAAAAAAAAAAAAAAAAAAAATGTATTTTGGGGTTTATTATATAAAGTCGGATGTAGCATTATGTAGGTAAAAATATGTTTTATTTTTCTGTTTTTTTTTTTTTTTTTTAAGTAATATGGCTGAGTTGACTAAAGAAGAAGCTATTTTTTTCCTAAAACTCGCACTGAAGGAGGTAGTAATCATTAAAAAAAAAAATAAGAAAAATAATGAATATAAAAAAATGCAATAGATTATACCATTTATGAAAATATAATATGAAAGATAATTTTATAAATATAATTTTTTTTATTTTTTTTTTTAAAAAAAAAAAAAAAAAAAAAAAAAACCTGTATCTATTAGCGCAAAAATATTATAAAAATTGTGTGATACTTTATTCTATTTCTTAATTTACAATTATAACTGTATTTGTAATATATTTATATTTGTCTGACATTTTTTTTTTTTTGGTACTTACATATTTTTTTTTTTGGTACTTACATATTTTTTTTTTTGGTACTTACATATTTTTTTTTTT
>NW_022335345.1:0-5380 GCF_002776525.5 Piliocolobus tephrosceles
ACCATGCAAGTGATAGAGCATTTGGACCAGGAAGAGAATTTGGAAGTAAAGGGAATTCGTGTAGCACAGTGTTCAGTTTTAAGAGCTTCATCTAGGTGAAGACTCATAAGTAATATACATATGGTATAGCCAAGGTCTTTTATGAAGAAAAAGTAATCACAGACAAAAACTGTCAAAGAAGGAAATGAAAAAAGAAGCAATTAAGAAGTTTTAGAACAGGGCAGGCATTTTTCTCTTGTTTTTATTTTTTGGATTTCACTTTATTTGTATTAAACAATTTTAAAAGGCAAATAACGCTCTAAGATTTTAACAAAAAAAGAGAAGTCCCTGTTCTATGTTTTCTCCTAAATTTTGCTTCCTATAGTTAACACTTTGAACTCTTTTTTTTTTTTTTTTTTTTTTCTTTTTTGAGACAGAGTCTCACTCTGTCACCCAGACTGGAGTGCACTGGTGCGATCTCGGCTCACTGCAACCTCAGCCTCCCAGGTTCAAGCTATTCTCCTGCCTCAGCCTCCCAAGTAGCTGGGATAACAGGCACCTGCCACAACACCCAGCTAATTTTTTTTTTTTTTTTTTTTAGTAGAGACAGAGTTTCACCGTGTTGGCCAGGCTGGTCTTGAACTCCTGACCTCAAGTGATCTGCCTCTGTCTCCCAAAATGCTGGGATTACAGGCATAAGCCACTGTACCTAGCCAACATTTTCATCTCTTTTAACTATTTCTATATGAATTGGCCTTCACATTTTCTGGGGTTGGGGGGGAAGATGTTTATAGTGCTACTTCAGGACTTTTCCATTTTAAACATTGTACATTGACAACCTAACTGTGGATGATGAGAATAGAATTATTTTCCCATTCTCCCTTCAACCTGATTCTCCCAATATAATTATATTACTACTTTGGGCTAAACAAATATTTGGTGTTTCCATTTTTATGAACTCATAAATATTTTTCAGAGAGGAGCCACATAGTATATTATGATTATGTTTTCATTCCTCTACAACTTTGTGTTTTTCCTGGAGCTAACAGTTGCCTTTCCTTCATCACTCAGTTTTCTACGTAACTATCATTAATTTGAATTCATTTCCAAATCCTACCACAGAACTCTAGAATTCCTATCAACATGGCCATGTGCACGGAGTGATCTATTTGTTCTGTGTTTTTCTGGGTATCCTGGCCCCCTGTGTTCTTCTGCTTCATTCTGTCCTGGCTACTCTTAAGCCCCAAAGCAAGCCCGCAGCCTAGGATTTTCCTTTGGTGTGATGGAGGGATTCCTTTCACTCCTCTGCCATAATGGGACACCTGGATGTTACACAACCAGGAGCAACACCCAGTTCCACCGTAGGACTGCTCTAATAGTAATCCCACAGCCCCCGCCACCTGCTGTTGGGTGCTTAACTCTAGGGACCAGATAGTACATGCATTCTCAATGGCAGTGAAAATTGGTTTTAGGAGATTGGGGGTAATAGATATTTATATAGTACATAAATAGATAAACAATATATCTATGATATTCAGATTTCATGGATGGGGTAAAGGAAAATATGTCTAAAAAGGCTCCACAGAAGAGCAATAATAAAAAGAAAAAAGGATGAGAAACACAGATAGCAGAGCCTTTGCCACAATGCCCCAGAATATGTGCTACCTCTGTGTAGTTACCATTTTTTGTCTCCAATGCCCAAATCTCTCCTGGGTGAGTTTGCCTGATGGACCTCAGTGACATGCAAAGCTGCTGCTGCAAGAGAGCCTGGGAAATACAGTTTTTTTCTTTCTAGTGTCTAAAGCAGAGGAAAGCTGTTAGGAAGGGGATGGAAGAGTGGGTGCTGAGTGCCCCAGTCTGTGGTATCTGCCCAAGATGGGTCTAGAATTTTCAGACCGAAACCTTTATCACTTAGAATTTTGAAGGCATTGCTCCATTTTCTTATAAGTTCCAATGATGCTATTAAGAAATGCCGTTTTAATTCCTGATTCTTTAGATGTGACCTGGTTTTTAATTTTTCTTCCCTCTCTAGAGATATTCTTTTTTATCACTGATGTTCTGAAATTGTAGTGATCTGTCTTAGGGTGGGTCTTTGCTATTCATTGGGCTGGGTATTTTGTGGACTCTTTGGATGTAGAAACACAAGACCTTCAGTTCAGGAAGTTTTTCGTGTTTCTTTGATAATTGTCTTCTCTTCATTTTTACTGTTCTCTCTTTGTGGAATTCTTATTTGTAGGATATTGGACTTTCTGGATTAATCCTCTAACTTAATTTTTGTCTCTATTTTCCAGCTTTGTCTTCTATAAACTTTCTCAACTTTATCTTCCAACCTTCTCCTGATTTACTATTATTTTCTCTAGATATTTTTCATTAAATTGTTCACAAAAATATATACATTCTCCTCATTGAAAATTCCTGCAATGAATAAGAGTAACAAAATGAAATAACAATGAAATATGTTTCATACACTTAAAAAGTTTAAGTTATGAGAAAGGGGTTTGTACAATAAAAGAAACAATAAACAAATGTGAACAAGCACCCAGAACACATCCAGATGTCTGTGCAAAGACTGTTCCCATCAACTAGCCCACTGCACATTACAGTTTATGTAACTCCTCAATCAATCACTTATGAAATGTGAGAACATTAAGAAATACGAGATCTACCTCATGTTTCTGATTTTCACAATATCAGTGCCAAACTCATACCATCTTCACTAACTCTAAATGGTGAATATTTCCAAAGTAAAAAGCAAGAAATTCTTATAACCTGCTGAGCAGGTTTTGCTGAAATAGTGAATTTCACTATACTGAAGAAGAATTTTGTCAGCCGGGCGTGGTGGCTTCTGCCTGTAATCCCAGCACTTTGGGAGGCCAAGGTGGGTGAACTACTTGAGGTCAGGAGTTCAAGACCAGCCTAGCCAACATGGTGAAACCCTGTCTACTAAAAATTAGCCAGATGTGATGGCACATGCCTGGAATCCCAGCTACTCAGGAGGCTGAGGCAGGAGAATGACTTGAACCCAGGAGTTGGAGGTTGCAGTGAGCTGAGACCACACCACTGCACTCTAGCCTGGGCAATAGAATTAAACTCCATCTAAAAAAAAAAAAAAAGGAGAGGAATTTGTCACAAGTTATATTAAAATAGCATGAATAACAAAGAACACCAAATAAATATCAGTAAGAATAATGTCTATACATACTAAAGTATCCATTTAAACCATGTTCTAATTAAATAGAATGTCCACTAAGTCAATTTTATATATCATTACATATAACATGATATCAAAGAATATGACTTCATCTATCAGACATTTCCAAATACCTATTCCCAAATTAATATTTATGCACTTGTTAAGACTTAGTTTACTTAGAAAACAGAAACAAACACACATGCATTTTTATAATTTAAAATATTTCATGTTACACATGAGCAATGTTCAGATTTAAGTTTTAAACCAAGTTTACTTTTTCCTAAGTTGTATTTATGCCAAGGCTTTCTTACAAAAATTTATCTTAAGTGTATAAATTGGACAAACTTACAGTAGTATTTCTAATGTTCGATTTGAAATGTGAAAACATAAACCTATTCTGAATAAAGATATTGTCAAAGTTTGGGGTGTAAACATTTTGTCAGGCAAACAATTTAGTAAAAAAAAAAAAAATTGACCTTCATTTAAAAATATACACAATATCATAATAAGCCCTTGGGCTTCCAAGTTGAAATACAGCTTGCATTTCTAGTGAAGACATATGCTTTATTTAAAGGGAGGGTTGAGTTATAAATTCACCAACATGTTGAAAACGCATTTGTTTTTTTAAAAAAAGCCAACACTGCTTCTGAAAATGTAGGCAGTGGGTTATAATGTGGACACAAATTTCAGAAAATATTGCTTCCCCCCTTCAATGGTATTCCTGTAGTAAGTAAAATACATCTTTGACCCTGGTCAGTGGTCTCATTTGATGGCCGGGGTAATATATTTGATTTTGTATATACAAACCAAGCATTTCCTCCCCAGATGTCCTATTCACAAGAGTCAAAAAGTATAGTTCTATTTAGAAGTAATAGTGATAGAGCCAGATGAACCATCACTCCTTGTTGCTAACAAAGAAGAAATTCTGAACAATGTTTTCCCCCATGGCTATTTTGATATCTATAAGAGCTTCAGCACAAGCTAAAATTCTCATCAACCTTTAAAAAATGGCAATGAAGGCCGGACGCAGTGGCTCACGCCTGTAATCCCAGCACTTTGGGAGGCTGAGGCAGGTGGATCACGAGGTCAGGAGATCGAGATCATCCTAGCTGTTGCAGTGAAACCCCGTCTCTACTTAAAAAAAAAAAAAAAAACAAAAAGATTAGCCAGGTGTGGTGGTGGGTGCCTGTAGTCCCAGCTACTTGGGAGTCTGAGGTAGGAGAAGGGCATGAACCCGGGAGGCAGAGCTTGCAGTGGGTGGAGATCACACCACTGCACTACAGACAGAGCAAGACTCCGTCTCAAAATAAATAAATAAATAAATAAATAAATAAATAAATAAATAAATAAATAAAATAAAAATAAAAAACGACAATGAAAACAACAACAAGATCAATCATGGAAAGTTCTCCACTATTCCTGATATACGTTCAATCAACCAATACAAAGCAAAGCTCAGTGATACAGTAGAGAGAGACCAGGGCTCAAGAGTGGTGCAGAATTATGCAGAAGAAGAAGATTCGTTCTGTGGTCATGACTATTCCAATTTACTATGTGTGTCCCCATCTGGAGAACAAAACAAACCTGATTCAACCAGAATGGATGAAAAGAGTTAGCTTTCATGGTCCTAATATTAGAAATTTTAGGTGACACAGCTTTGGTCTTTAAAATTTGCACAGATGACAAAATAAAAATAAAATAAACTCATCAGTATAACCAGATGGCTCATGCAGTTGTTGGAGAATAGATTTAAATGCATGTAAAATTTATTAAATTAAGATTTCTTTAAGTATCAGTTATTATTCACTGATTCATTTGTTCACAAAATATTTATTGAGTTCCTAAAATATCAGATACTGTATTAATCACTGGGACCATCAGAGTGAACAAGAATGTCAGGCCTCCAAAGAGTGGAATATCTTTATGTTTACTGAGGAGATTATAGAAACATATCCAACAGCGTTTCTGTGAACTGCAAACCTCATTTATCACATGTTTAACCGCCACACACATGCCACTTTCACTTCATTCCAATACACACTCTGAAAGATTTGACAATTGGGAAGCATGGTGCTCCAACACAATTTTTATTATCTAAAATGTTTCTAAAGATCATAAATAGAACATAAGGTACATTTTATTCCTACGTCAGTGGGTCAAGTCTTTTCAAAAACAGCTGAAATCTTTTAAAATTTTCATGTGATAGTA
>NW_022335346.1:0-6157 GCF_002776525.5 Piliocolobus tephrosceles
TCCTAGATAGCTTCAGAATGGGGGCCGGTTGCCAGAAACACGAAGCTACGATTAAAGGATTGGAAATTTTATCCCCATCCCTAAAGTCTGGGAAGGAAAGAGAGGCTCGAGGTCGAGTTCAGTCACACAATGGCTGGTGATTTAATTAATCTTACCAAACAATAAAATTTACATAGAAACCTCTAGAGATTGGGTTTCGGAGAGCTTCCCAATTGTTGAGCACATCCGTGTGTCCACATGCTGGGAGGATGGTGAACTCCATCTCCATAGGAACAGAGGCTCCTGTGCTCAGAGCCCTTCCAGACCTCACCCTGTGCACCTCTTCATCTGGCTGCTCATTTGAATCCTTTATTACTGCTATGGTTTGAATGTTTCCCAAAAAAAGCATCTGTTGGATATTTCTTCCCGAATGCAACATTTTTAAGAAATGGGACCTTTGAGAGGTGATTGGACCATCAGAGCTCTGCCTTCATTAATAGATTAAGGCTCATGATAAAAGGACCTGAGGCTGTCAGTTTGACCTCCTTTTCCCTCTACCTCTCACCCTCTCTTGCCCTTTTGTTTTCTACCAGATACAATCCCTTGATCTGGGAATTCCCATCCTTGACACCATGAATGAAACAAATTTCTGTTTGTTATAAGTTATCCAGTCTCAGGTGTTCCGCTATAGTGACATAATTTAAACCAGGGGTCCCTAACCCCCGGGCTGGGGACTGGTACAAGTTCCTGGCCTGATAGGAACCAGACCGCACTGCAGGAGTTGATCGTTGGGCGAGAGAGCATGAGCATGACCACCAGAGTTCCGCCTCCTGTCAGATCAGTGGCGGAATTGGATTCTCATAGAAGCAGGAACCCTATTGTGAGCTCTGCATGCGAGAGATCTAGGTTGCATGCACCTTATGAAAGACTAATGCCTGGTCATCTGAGGTGCAACAGTTTCATCCAAAACCATTTCCCTCTGCCTTCCACCACCTCCACTGGTCCATGGAAAAACTGTCTTCCGTGAAACCGGTCCCGGGTGCCAAAGAGGTGGGGATTTAAGCTATAAAAATAAAAAAACTGCAATACTGAGTGTGAAAGGAAAGTGAAATTTCAGGACTCCAAATTCACTATACCAAAGGGAAAAGTTAAGTTTGGAGACTGAATGATGGAAAAACTGCCTTTCTTTTGTTCCTAAACAAATAACTGCGAAGATAGAAGATACCGTATCTCCCCAGGTGGCCTCCCTCACAAACTGCTCACAAGATAATTCTTTGTGGGCCCCAACATCTTTACTCTAAAACGGAGTTTTGTTGAATTTCCCCCTGACAGTGTAAATTAACAGCTTATCTTCACAGGTACAGGACAAAGACAAAACTAGACATCATCCCTTCACCCACCCAGTGACTTTTCTACCCAATGTTTACTTTATCTTATGTAAAATGCAGATTCACTGAGCCCGAGATGAATGCATAGTTGACTGTTTTTTCCTCTCCTGGCTGCTCTTTCCCCTATAAATATTGCAGTCCTCAAAACCCTGTTAGGAAAAAGCATGGGCCACAGATGCTACAATGATTTGTGTCTCTGTTTCCAAGGTGCATCTTCAGCTTGGCAAAATAAACTTCTAAACTGACTGAGACCTGTCTCAGACGTTTTTGGGTTTACATGACTATAGCAACTTCCTGAGTTCTTTGAGTTAATTTAAGAATTATCAGTCCTTGGGAGGTGAGAGACCCCTGACTTTGCAGCCATGATAGACAGAAGTGTAGGTAACCTGGGACCCGATACTTGTGACTTGCATCTGGAGTGAGGACAGACTTGTGGGACTGAACCCTTAAACCTGTGGAGCCTGAGGTGAACTCCAGGTAGTTAGTGTCAGAATTGAGTCAAACTCTAGGACTCCCAGCTGCTGTTGGAGAATCAGAAATTTGGGTGGAGGAAAACCCCATCAATATCCCACAGAGAGAAACTCACAGTAAGAGTAAGCAAGCACACCTCTATCTTTTTGGTCCCAGAGGAAAAGATAGACAAAATGTAAGCATTTACTTCACGTCCCTAATCTGTTAAACACAGGTTGCTACCAGCTGTTCATTGTCCAGACGTGGAGTGGTCCTACCTCTAACCTACAAGTTAGGATTTTTTAGGCCTTTAAGGGTATCACATAAAAACTAATAAATGTTAGAGATTCTCTCCCCAGAAATATTTCCACAGACAAGGAAATATAGATATTAATATAAAACATCAGTGTGGACCCAGAACCTCTGAGGTCTTACAAACCTGGGTGTTTTAATCCTAGTAAGAGACAATGCTGAGGAAAGCTGTTTGAATAATCATTTCATCATCACACAATGCCACTCCAATAATCTAGACTATAAACTGGGATAGACAAAAACTTGATGTAATAATCTATCCTCAAAGGAATGAGTGGAAATATGTTATTTATTTGTCTTGGCTCATTCAGCCACTCTGCATGCCTACCAGGTACCAGATAAAGTTCTCGTCCTGGATCACTGCTCCAATAATTAAAATTTGTCACTTTTTCCCACCCCTCACACTCCAGCACTTGAACCCTCTTACTACACCAGAATTCCACACGGTCAATGAACAGAGTCAAACTCGGTAACATATTTGAAAAGATTAATTCTGAGCCAAAAATGAGGGACCACAGCCCATGACGCAGCCCTCAGGAGACCCTGAGAACATGTGCTCAAGGTGGTTGGGGCACAGGTTGGTTTTATACATTTTAGGAACATATGAGACATTAATCAAATACATTTAAGCTATACATTTTTCGATCCACAAAGTTGGGACAATTTGAAGCAAGCAAGGGTTGTGGGGTAGTGCTTCTGGGTTATAATCAGATTTTTAATTTTTCTGATTGTCAATTGGTTGAGTTACTATCAATAGAAAGGAACGTCTGGGTTATAAGAGGTTGTGGAGTCCAAAATTTTCTCATGCAGATGACGCCTCCAGGTGCCAGGCTTCAGAGAGAATAGATTGTAAATGTTTCTGATCAGATTGAAGGTCTGTGTTGGTGGCAAATGCTGGTCAGCTTTTCCTGAATTCCCTGAATTCCAAAAGGGAAGAGGGCATAATGAGGCATGTTCAACACCTGCTTCCCATGGTGGCCTCAGCCAGTCTTTCAGGTTAACTTTTGAGCATCCTGGCTGAGGGTGTCAATTGAGACTGTTAGAGGGGGTGGCTTTGATGTTTACTTTTGGTTTACAACATGCAAAATGTTGAGACGAGAGACACCACCTCCCTCCTTGGAAGAGGACAACACTCCAGTCACCCTGCAGTTGATCATGGACATGCGTCTTAAGCTCCACCAGTCCGATGACCACTTGCTGAAGAGGTGTCATTGTTCCAGGTAAATACTAAGGGTGTGTCATCTCACACCAAGAAGATTAAGGAAAATGACACACGAGGAGTGAGTTTAGAAGCAAAGCATTTAATAAGCAAAAGAAAGACAAAGGGGAACAGCTCTCTTCTTGTGAGAGAGAGGGGCACCCAAAAGGGAATTCTGGCCTGGAATGGGAGTGCATCAGATTTTACAGGCAGGCTTGAGGAGATGGTGTCTGATGTATGTAGGGCCCACGGGTTGGTTGGACCAGGTGTGATATTTACATAGTGCAAGTGGAAGGCTGTTCACCCCACCCTAATCCTATTATGCAAATGGGTTTTCCACTCGGCCAGTGCCATGTTCTCTGCTCCTTACTGTAAGGAAGGAGCCTGGCAAAAAGAAGGGAAGATGGAGTCGCCATTGTGAACATGCCCAGTCCCAGGTGTCCGATTCCTATTCACACAGTTGCCGGCATTCACCCGTGCAAGCTTCCAGCTTACTTCTCTGTGTCTGAAGCTTGATATTACAGGCTGCACCTTGTTAGAAAAGAAAATAATTTGGAGCCTGCTTTTCATTAAAAGCCTTCCATACCCTCACTACCTGTCTAAATAATTTCTTCTTAACTCCTATATCACTGCCAGCCTCTGAGCCAGAATGAGGTGACAGAGAGGCTGGGGCTGTGCAGAATGCATTTTAGTAAAGATGGCTGAGTGACAGTAGTGATGTCCAATTTCCAAGTGCAGCAGTGACATCTGTCCTGGCCTCAGGGTCCAGTGTCCAGCACCAGGGTGTCAGAGGTGTGAGCAGTGGCGTCTGTGCTCCGCAGCAGGGGCGGTTGTTCCTAGGAGGGACCTGATCCAGGGTGGGCTGTGGATTCTGTTCCTGGATGTGTAGGTTCCAGCCTGCTTCTGTGGCCTTCCCCACAATAAAACTAGCCCCCAATACCAGATATATGACTTTATGTGTACATTACAGAAATTTGTTTTTCATAGTTTGCTCCAAAAAGTGAGTGGGAAATGAGTCTGTGGATGGGTGTCAGAGAGTGGCATTCACAGGTGTTCCTTGTGTGAGAGCCACATCCTGAATTATCTACCTGGCCTCTACCCCATGGTGGAGAGAACAACAGGGAATGTCACATCTCATAGCTGATGATACACATCCTCCTTTTCCTTTCTGTGAGAAAAATCTTCTTTTAAACAGGTTTGAAAACCCACTCCACCCACCCACCCTGGGCACTCTCTGATCTCAGTGGTTCCCAATCTGGCTGAGCAACAGGATTGCTGGCGGGAGCTTAGAAAATACTCAGGCCACTCCCCAGAACCCCTGTGTCAGAGTATTACACACAAGACCAAGGAATCGTTTATATAACAAGCCCTAGAGGTGAGGCTGATGCTCAGACATGTGGGATCCTGGTGTTCTTGATACTCCAAGTGTAATCTGGAGAACAGCAACACGAACTCCAGCCTTGTCATAAATACAGAATCTGGAGCTCAACTCCAGACTTCCTGGATCTCAGCACCACGTCCGGGTGATCCCTGTGCACACGGAAGTTCCTTGTCTAAGCGTCCTCTAGACATGGGGTCAGAACTGTGCAGTCTGCTCTGGGTGTGGTCTGATCACATCCCTTACAACTGGAGGTCCAGGGTTCAGTCCTTGCCCTTATTCTTTTCCACAGTCAATCACTCCCTTGGTGCCCACCCCCCACAGCACACTGCAGCTCACAACCAGGTTCTCCCTTCACGAAAGAACAGTCCTTGATGATGGGTCCAATTTCACAGACAAACATAAGTCTAAATTAGACTCTGCTTTATAAATTCATGAGTTGGGATTGGATTCAGCACCAAGATCACGAGAACCAGGGCAGGGAGAGAGGGCAGGAGAGCAGAGCAGAACAGAAGCTCTAGAAGCAGGGCAGGAGGTGAATGGCTCTGAACATTTGTCTCAGAATACACAGAGACCCCCGTGTGCAGGGGCTGCCCTCGGTAATGTCTGAGCCTCTGTGGTCACAGCTCCCACTGGACAAGTTTCCACTGAAGGGACAAGGACAACGGAGCAGTGAAGGTGACCCAGCTGAGGACTGACCACATAAAGCCCATGAAGAACTGAACAGCAACTAGGCACAGGCCCAGTCCACACTGGGCTCCTCACAGCCTTCTCCACCCCCACCCGCAACAGACTCAGCACAGTGAACATGCGGATTCTGGAAGGTTCTCAGGTCTTTATGTGCTCTCTCAAATTCTAGGGTTTACTTATTTAGTTAATCCAACAACCTCTCATAGCAGATATTTGAGAAAACAAATTTATATTCAGATTCTTATTTTCAGTAGGGAAGTAAGAACTTGCAGCTCAGTGAACATAAAGTTGAGACTGAGATGGAGACATCCAGCCCCACCTCTCTGGAACAGGAAAGATGACTGGGGAGGAAACACTGGTCAGCATGGGAACAGGGGTCACGGTGGACACAGGGGTGGGCTCTCTCCACCTCCTCACATTATGCTAACAGGCACGCAGACACATTCAGATGCCTTTGCAGAAAGAGATGCCAGAGTCTCTTGAAGTCACAAAAGGGAGAAGTGAAGAAATCCTGCATCTCAGTCCCACACAAGACAGTTGTCTCAGGCTACAGAAAACAACAGTCATGAACAAATTCAAGTTAGTCATGGTAAGTGATGACACTCTGAACAGCCCACCACACACTTGAAAGAATCTCCATTACGCAGGCCTTTCCCCTCTGTCTCCCCCCCACCCCACCGGTCTACTCTAGACCCCAAGAATCTCACCTTTTCAAGCCGTGAGAGACACATCAGAGCCCTGGGCACTGTCGCTGGCTGGGGT
>NW_022335347.1:0-1248 GCF_002776525.5 Piliocolobus tephrosceles
TGGCAGAGACACAACAAAAAAAGAGAATTTTAGACCAATCTCCCTGAAGAACATCGATGCAAAAATCCTCAATAAAATACTGGCAAACCGGATTCAGCAGCACATCAAAAAGCTTATCCACCATGATCAAGTGGGCTTCATCCCTGGGATGCAAAGCTGGTTCAACATTCGCAAATCGATAAACGTAATCCGGCATATAAACAGAACCAAAGACAAGAACCACATGATTATCTCAATAGATGCAGAAAAGGCTTTTGACAAAATTCAACAGCCCTTCATGCTAAAAACGCTCAATAAATTTGGTATTGAGGGAACGTACCTCAAACTAATAAGAGCTATTTATGACAAACCCACAGCTAATATCATCCTGAATGGGCAAAAACTGGAAAAATTCCCTTTGAAAACTGGCACAAGACAGGGATGCCCTCTCTCACCACTCCTATTCAACATAGTGTTGGAAGTTCTGGCTAGGGCAATCAGGCAAGAGAAAGAAATCAAGGGTATTCAGTTAGGAAAAGAAGAAGTCAAATTGTCCCTGTTTGCAGATGACATGATTGTGTATTTAGAAAACCCCATCGTCTCAGCCCAAAATCTTCTTAAGCTGATAAGCAACTTCAGCAAAGTCTCAGGATACAAAATTAATGTGCAAAAATCACAAGCATTCTTATACACCAGTAACAGACAAGCAGAGAGCCAAATCAGGAATGAACTTCCATTCACAATTGCTTCAAAGAGAATAAAATACCTAGGAATCCAACTTACAAGGGATGTAAAGGACCTCTTCAAGGAGAACTACAAACCACTGCTCAGTGAAATCAAAGAGGACACAAACAAATGGAAGAACATACCATGCTCATGGATAGGCAGAATCAATATTGTGAAAATGGCCATACTGCCCAAGGTAATTTATAGATTCAATGCCATCCCCATCAAGCTACCAATGAGTTTCTTCACCGAATTGGAAAAAACTGCTTTAAAGTTCATATGGAACCAAAAAAGAGCCCGTATTGCCAAGACAATCCTAAGTCAAAAGGACAAAGCCGGAGGCGTCACGCTACCTGACTTCAAACTATACTACAAGGCTACAGTAACCAAAACAGCATGGTACTGGTACCAAAACAGAGATATAGACCAATGGAACAGAACGGAGCCTTCAGAAATAATGCCACACATCTACAACCATCTGATCTTTGACAAACCTGAGAAAAACAAGAAATGGGGAAAGGATTCCCTATTTAATAAATGGTA
>NW_022335349.1:0-1482 GCF_002776525.5 Piliocolobus tephrosceles
CCTTCTTGGAACAGTTTGCTATGAGTCTTGTCGTGGATTCTGCAATGTGATATTTGGGAGCTCATTGAGGGCTATGGTGAAAAAGGATATATCCTCAGACAGACACTGGAAAGAAGCCTTCTGAGAAACTGCAATGCGATGTGTGAATGCAACTAACAGAGTTACACGTTTCTCTTCAGCCAACATTTTGCCAACACTGTTTTCTGGAAATCTGCAATGGGATATGACTTAGCGCAGTGAAGCTAATGGTGACAAGGAAATATCCTCGTATGAAAACTAGAAGGGGGGTGGAGCAAGATGGTCGAATAGGAACAGCTTCAGTCTCCATCTCCCAGCGTGAGTGACACAGAAGACTGGTGATTTCTGCATTTTCAACTGAGGTACTGGGGTCATCTCACTCGGGAGTGCTGGACAATCGGTGCTGGTCAGCTGCTGCAGCCTGACCAGCGAGAGCTGAAGCAGGGCGAGGCATCGCCTCACCTGGGAAGCGCGAGGGGGAAGGGAGTCCCTTTTCCTAGCCAGGGGAACTGAGACACACAACACCTGGAAAATCGGGTAACTCCCACCCCAATACTGCGCTGTAACACCAGAACAGCGGAGATTATATCCCACACCTGACCGTGAAGGTCACATGCCCACGGAGCCTCCCTCCTTGCTGACACAGCAGTCTGTGGCAATCTAACCGCAAGGCAGCAGTGAGGCTGGGGGAGGGACCCGCCATGGCTGAGGCACAAAGATATTCCTCGAGAAGAGCAACTCCAAGACATATAATTGCCAGATTCACCAAAGTTGAAATGAAGGAAAAAATCTTAAGGGCAGCCAGAGAGAAAGGTCGGGTTACCCACAAAGGGAAGCCCATCAGACTGACAGCAGATCACTCAGCCGAAACTCTACAAGTCAGAAGAGAGTGGGGGCCAATATTCAACGTTCTTAAAGAAAAGAATTTTAAACCCAGAATTTCATATCCAGCCAAACTAAGTTTCATCAGTGAAGGAGAAATAAAATTCTTTACAGATAAGCAAATGCTTAGAGATTTTGTCACCACCAGGCCTGCCTTACAAGAGACGCGAATGAAGCCCTAAACATGGAAAGGAACAACAGGTACCAGCCATTGCAAAAACATGCCAAAATGTAAAGACCATCGAGGCTAGGAAGAAACTGCATCAACTAATGAGCAAAATAACCAGTTAATATCATAATGGCAGGATCAAGTTCACACATAACAATATTAACCTTAAATGTTAATGGACTAAATGCTCCAATTAAAAGACACAGACTGGCAAACTGGATAAAGAGTCAAGACCCATCAGTCTGCTGTCTTCAGGAGACCCATCTCACATGCAGAGACATACATAGGTTCAAAATAAAGGGATGGAGGAAGATCTACCAAGCAAATAGAGAACAAAAAAAAGCAGGAGTTGCAATCCTAGTCTCTTATAAAACAGACTTTAAACCATCAAAGATCAAAAGAGACAAAGAAGG
>NW_022335350.1:0-3080 GCF_002776525.5 Piliocolobus tephrosceles
TACATTTTTGTAAATTTTTGCACTTGTTTATTTTACTTTTTGTAAATAACATATATTATTATACTAATTTAAAAAAATATATATACATAGGAAATGTTAGTTTTGACAGTAATTACACAATAATCGATAAATATATAAATTATCTTCATCGAAGTTATTATAATATATACAAGAATCGATATATTATATTCGTATATTTACAACAGTATTTTGATGAAATAAATTTAGATGACTCAATACATATAAACATAAAAGATGAGATATTAATGTTAATAATTATTTTAGGATACTGTCTAAATTTATATGGTTATTCATTGGATTATATAAACAAACTGAGCTTATCACACAGAAAATGGATAGAACCATTGTACAGACATATATGCGAACAATTTCATAAAAATATTATATCAAAAAAGAGTAGACGTGTGAATAATAGTGCTAATTATAATAATAGCCCTCTTGATGAGGCTAACCGTTACATTAAAAAGTTTGACAAAACTGCATTTGTAAATAATTTATATTTGCCTGTATATAATATAAATTTTATGAACGATACATGTTCATATGTCGATCACAGTAATTCTGCGGATACCTATAACAGTCACACAGATAATAAACAAACCTCAAATGGATACATTAATAAGTATTACAATAGTAATAAACATAATACGTCTATACCGTATACAAGTTGTGATGACTTTGAAACAGATAGAGGATTTCTACATTGCTCTAATAAAACAAATGTTTATACTACCAATTTAAGATATTTTGTATCATCAAACATAAGTTATAGGAGTTCATTTAATATATTATTGAAAAGTATTTTGTATGAAAATGTATATAATATATTAAACTACTCTTATCATATGAGAAATAAAAAAATTATTAAAATGAATAAGTTATTTGATAAAGATGAAGAATATCTAAAACAACAATATAAACAATTTAAACACCAACAGGAAAAAGAACAAGAACAAGAGCAAGAGCAAGAGCAAGAACAAGCAGAGGAACAAGTACAAGAAGAAGAACAAGTACAAGAACAAGAAGAACAAGCAAAAGCAGAGGAACAAGAGAAAAGAGAGGCAATGGTTTTAGAAAAATATGATATTTTAAAAAAATTAGAAGAATTGGGTGCGAACGTTTTAAATGATGTAATAATAGAAGAAGATGCAGAACCACTAAAAGCAATAGAATTATTATATGGGGATTTGGAGGTAGAACTGAATATATTTAAACGTGGTATAACAAACAATAAACACACCACAAGAAGAATGTGGAGAATTTTAAAAGAGATTTCAAGCACATTTGAAAACATACAATTTTTATATACAAGGTGTGCCCTGAGTTATTTAGAAAGAAAGAATATGGATATAAATAAAAAGATTATCGAGAAAATGAAATTAATGGATGTGACAGAAGATGATATAAGAAACATTTTAGAACATATAACTAAAAATAACACAGTGTATAAACTAGAAAATCATAATTTACTTACTAACTTCATTAAAAAATACCAAGAAAATATTCTATCATCATATTTTGATATTAAAAAAATTAACAAACCTGCAATATTTAACATGTGCGTGTTAACATACAAGTATATGATATATTGTAATTATTATGGCAATATGTACATCGATATATTTAATCGTTTGCATAATGAGATAGACAGTTTGTTAAATGGGGCAAACAACTATTTGAAGCAGCTAAAGGGGGAGGGGGACCCGATTAGGCAAGAAGACTCGAAAATGCACTCGGAGGAGAACAATAAATTTAAGGACTCACTAATAAATTATTCGCTTAGTAATATAAAAACAATGGAACGAGTACAATTTACTTTGCAACAATTAAAAAATGATCATGAGTCTTGTATGCTGGAAAATTTACATATGGGTGAAGATTGGAACATTGGTTCTTATTTATTAGACATTTATCAACATTTTAATTTATTTTATGATTTTTTTGTATATTTAAAAGAAAATAATATAGGCTTACACGATAACAGAAAAGAAGATTTATCTGCTATTCATATTTCTTCTATTGATAAAGACGAAGTTCAATTTTTGCATTACCTAAAAAATAAACAAAGAGCATTAAAACTGTATGAAAACTTTACATTTAAGAAAGATCTAAAAAAAATAGTTCCTGGCAAACGTAAATTAGATAAAATAGATTCAAATAAATTGTCGTCCTATTCATACCTACACACTCAAAACGATAAAAAATATGAAACGTATGCCAAATTAAAAAGGGGGAAATATACAAATAATTACGACGACAGTACTGTTGAGATCCCCCAGGTAAAATTTTATCCCAGTTCATCACGCAGCACAGATGAAATGTTACATGAAAATGATTCTTTTAATAAACTATCTGAGCTATTTAACTGCAATTTAGATTATTTAAGAATATTTCAAAGGCTTTATGAAAATAAAAATACAAATCATGTTTTTTTTAAATATTTATCGCTATTAGAAAAGGAAAAACATTTTGTTTATTTTTTCGAAACGTACACAGAAGTAATACTAAGAATTTTCCAGGAATATTATGCAAACGGATATACAGAAACATTAATATATTTTGGAAACGATAAAAGAAATTTAAATGGAGCATATAATTTAATATATTTATTTATTAAATACTGCAATTTTCCAACACATTTTACATTTTGGAAAACAGTTCTTGGTACAGAAAAAAACGAAAGCATATTTTATCCTGATAACAAATATATACATAATTTTAAGCATTGCAAATATATAAAAGATCAGCTGCGAATGACAAATGAATTACTAAGCAAAACAGAAAACCTTGATATTATGAATTTTGATTCTATATTTGAGAAATCACACTTACCATTCATATTTAGAAAAATACATGGGTATATGAAAAGAAATGTAAATAAAAAAAAACACACAATTTTACTGTTAAAAAAAAGAAATCATATACCATTATATACATATAAATATCTTCAAGAGTCGTTGGACACAAGTGAATATCAAGCTCAACAATTAATTGACACACATAATATAACATTAAATTCAAAACTACTTAATTCGTTTTTTACTGATATTTTGTTTTCT
>NW_022335352.1:0-4512 GCF_002776525.5 Piliocolobus tephrosceles
ACTGGGGCTCAGAGAAATCAACTCCCTCACCCCGAACCCCCAGACTGCGTGGGTGGTGACCAAACTGGGGATCAGAGAAATCAACTCCCTCACCCCGAAGCCCCAGACTGTGCGTGGTGGGCTGGGGTTTGAATGCGGGGATTGAAGACCCATCATCTCCTCTGCCTAAGAGGAGTCTCTGCTGCCCAAGAGGAATAGGATCCCAGGATCCAGGCCCCTCATGGCACCAGCCAGGGTGGGTGGAGATGGGGAGGCACAGATCCAAAGCCCCCGAACTCTGAGGTAGGTCGGGGGCCGAGAGCAACCCGGACCTGCGGACCCCACCCCGAGAAGAATGGCTGCAGGCCCGGCCCAGCGGACAGGAGGTCTGTGTCCTCAGTAAACGTGACGGCGCTTCCCGCTACTCCAGCCAGGCAGAGCCATCTTCATGTTTCCAATCATGCGGCCTCCGGTTCCCAAGCCCAACGCACAGAGACAGCGATCTGGGATCAACATGAGGTTTGTCAGCAGCTCTGACCCACTGCTCCCCGCCAGCCCCGCGGCCGGTTCTGGAAAGCTCTCTGCTGCCCCCTGGTGGGCAGGCTCGGGGTAGGGCTCTGGCTGCGAGCACGGGGCTCCCCTCTGGTGCTCCCAGAACCTCCCGGCTCTGTCACCTCTATTGGGTGGAAAACCAACCCAGGACTGAAGCAGCAGATGGGTGCCTGATTCCTTATCAGAGCTCTGCCCACTGGCAAGTCTCCCTCCGGGCCTCAGTTTCCCCTTCCATTAAACGAGGGGCTTGGGGGACACCAAGGAGGGGTAACTGCTTAGTGAGGATGGGAGGTTTCTTCTGGGGAGGTGGATACACTTTGAAACTAGATGGCGTGAGTGGCTGCACAGGACTGTGAATGCACAAATGCCACCACATGGTTCGCGTTGAAATAGTTAATTACACGCGATGTGAATGTCACTTCATTTAAAGTGTTTAAAAGAGGGGCCTGGGAGAGTGCAGTGTATGTGAGAATCACGTGGGACACCCACAGTCTCTGAACCTTGGTTTCCTTGCTGTAAACTGGCAAAGAGACCGTGTGAGCCGTGTTCCCTGGGGCCGAGATTCCAAGAAGGAAAACCTGGGATTCCAGGGACTGGGATGAGGGCCGGGGGCCGGAAGGGGAGGAGTATGTGGGGACGGCTGGGGACAGCCCAGATAAGGCTTTCAATACTGGGCAGCAGTGTCTACACAAGCAGTCTGTGTAGATGCTTGCATCTCACTTCCCGCAGGGCTGACCAGGCTCGGCCCAGCCAAGTCTGGGAGCAGAGGACACTGAGTAAGGGATCCCCGGGGCCACCTTCACTGGCCTGCGGCTCTCCTGGCACCACAAGAGAGGATCAGGAGCTGACCTTGGGTCCTAATGGGGGACACCTTCCTGGCTGCAGGCTGGCAGGGTGGTGTGGTGGTCAGCGTACTGGGCTCTGAATCTCTCCCCTTATCTGCTGTGTGATGGTGGGCCAGACGCCTAACCTCTCTGCGCCTCTATTTCTTCAATGGCGAACAGGGGCACTAGCAGCCCCCACATCCGGGCACAGTGGCCTGAAGGTTAAAGGCAAGGGCGGCACGAGACCTACAGCAAAAGCTCTGAGCAGGGAGTTGCCCAGGGAGTTCCACCGCCATCTCCCCTCTGGCCGCCGAGGAAACCGAGACACATGGTGACCTGGCCCAGGTCTGTTGGACTCAGGGTCCTTCTCATCGCCAAGATCAGAGGGCTGCCACCAGGGAAGGAGCTGGTCTAGACACACCCCAGGAAGCAAACAGGGAAGGATGCCCTGGGGACTTTGGTATGTCATTGCAAAAAAAAAAAAACCTTTATTGCTATTTGACCCCTGCTTTCATGCCTCTATTTCCCAGAAAATGAGCCACGGGAGACACCAGGAGAGGCAGGAGACCATCCGCCCCACACAAAACCCACTCCCTCGGATGCTGTCCTTAGTGAGGGTGGCTGGGGCCAACCAGGGGGCCCACCCGCAGAGTGGCAGAGGAGGCAGGTTGACCCTGCGGATGTCGAGCTCTGTGGCGAAGATCCTGGCCTTCTGGTAGAAGAGGAGCGACTTCTCGCGGTCCAGGAGGAAGTTGTGGGAGATGGTGGCCAGCCGCGTGTAGATCTTCAGCTGTGCCTTCTTGTTGCCCAGGCGCACGGCGGCTGCCAGTACCAGCTGGTAATACCCGGCTGCATCAAACGGGTCCTGAAGGGGACAGGCCATGCTCAGCTAAAGGGGGACTCAGAGTCTGTCTTCCCAGAGGCCGTTCCTGTCTCCAGGTTATTCCGCATGTCCGGTCAATCCTGACTCACCCCCATGAACCCTGAAGCCTGTGACACTGCTGTGGTCTCAGCTGCAGGAGGTGGGGACAACCCTGACACCCCCGGAATACTTTGTTCCTACGTCCCCACTCACATCAAGCCTCCTGCCCCAGTCCCACCCTCTCTGCAGGCAGTGGCTGCTTTCCCCATGGGCTGTCAGGGCAGATCCTGCCTGCTCAGAGTTCCATGCAGGACTGGTGGCTCCAAGCCACAGCAGGGGCACAGCGTTGAGTGACCCAGGCTCCCCTCTGGCCCCTTTCCTTGCTGACCATTTCCAGGCCCTCCACGGGCCAGGCCAGATACAAAACCATCTCACAGGTGTCCTCTCTGGCAATGTTCCCTGAAATTCACTACCCAGACATCTACTCCCGTTTTCAATGCATCTTTGGCTCAAACTCACCATCCCTGGGTTGACCTCCCAGACCTCCTCCTTGGCCCTCCCATCCCCCACCCGGCTTCTCCCCAGGCGCCTCCTCCACATAGGGGTCACCCAAGAGACCTAAGACTTGTGCCTGACCTGTCCGCCTTTACCATCTCAAGATGGCTCCCAGGGCCAAGGACAAAGTCCAAGATGCAGCAGTCCATTCCCTCACTGCCCCACCCCACACGGAGCCGGGCCGTGAGAAGGCCCCGAGTCCCGAGTCCCCTCCCAGTCGAACACTGGACTCTGTGCTGGGTGCATGGCTGAGCCTAATGTCCTAGCTCCCAATCTGAGGGACCTGGGAGTGAACACTGACCACACAGGGTGGCCCAGGCTGGGGCAGAGGGAAGCCCAGGATCCTGTGGGGGACCCAGGAGGCCCCAGACTCAGCCAGGGGTGGGAGGCAAGGGGTTCCTGAAGGGGCGGAGGCATCCCCACTAAACAGGAAGGAGCCACCCAAAGCATGTGTCTGCGTGTGCGTGGTTGTGTGCCTGTGTGTGCGTGCGCCTGTGTGTGTCCTCCAGGAAGGAGCTGCTCAGTGCAGGCAGGCATATGCCTGAGTGTGCATGCCCTGTGCCTGCCTGTGTGTGCCTGTGTGTGTGTGGGCGCCTGTGTGCATTTCCATGTGCCTGTAGTGTGTGCAGCAGCTAGTGAGTGGCAGGCTCAGGACACACCTAATCTACCCTATTCCAGGGCTCACTCTCATGTGTAGACTAAAGGGGACCCCATTTTAGAGGCAATCGGCAAGGATGCCCATTTACCCCTGCCTCTGTCAGCCTTCCAGGCCCCATCCAGCCCGGCTTTCTCTCCCCCTCCTCCGGGACCTGGGTCCAGAGCCTCCTATACAGGAGGAGGGCGTGGCCTTGGAAAGACAGCCTCCCTTGGGAATTCTGAGGGGGCCTCCCTGGGGGAAGCTGGCCTGCGCTGACAGCTTGGTGACGATGAGGCCCAGAGAGCTGTGCAGGGGAAGGAGGTGAAGGAGGTCTCTGCCCCTCGACTCCAACCGTGCACATCGGCCTTTCAGGTACTGCTTGGCCCTTTCCTTCCTCCTGGGCAGGCAGAGTGGGCGGCAGGCTTAACCAAGAGAAAGGCTCCTTCTGGGAGGCCCGTCCCCTGGATCCCAGGTGAGCCCCTGAGCAGTGAGCAGCGTCCCTCTGGGCTTGACACTTGGCACCTCCCTGTCTGGCTGGGACTTGGGAGGCCACAGGGACTGCTGCTGAGCACTAGGTGTCGCCAGCACTGGGCGGGGGCCTCCGGGGCAGCCCCAGGCCTGTGGTGGACGATACGGGGCGGGGTCTTAGGGCTGCCCCAGTGCCTCGTGTTGTTCTAAGGCCCCCAAGATCTCGGTGCCTGGACTGGAGCACCCTGGCCCCTGAGCCCATAAGGAGCACTGACGCGGTGCCAGTGCGATGCTGAGGAGGGGTGGGCGCCTGCTGGGCAGAGGGGTGGAGACACCCCAGGTCTGAGTCTGCCAGTCCCAGCTTTCCACCCCTGCAGGGCTGGGGGAAGGAGGAGCACCGGTCCCAGCACCTCCCCTCGAGACAGACCTGACCCAGCAAGGCCTCAGCCTGGCTGGCTGGGGCCGCGCTCCACTACACCTGTCCTGTGCTGGGGTTTCCCTGTCTGTGAAACAGATGTTAAGACACCGGCCCCACCCCACCCTTCCTGGGTGATGTGAAGATGCACGGGGTCTCGGGACTCCAGGAAGGAGTTGCTCAGTGCAGGCTGGCACCCTGGGCAGGCTTCCTAGAGGAG
>NW_022335353.1:0-5196 GCF_002776525.5 Piliocolobus tephrosceles
GTAGCTGGTACTACAGGTGTTCGCCACCATGTCTGGCTAATTTTTGTATTTTAGTAGAGACGGGGTTTCACCATGTTGGCCAGGCCGGTCTCGAACTCCTGACCTCAAGTGATCCACCTGCCTCTGCCTCCCAAAGTGCTGGGATTGCAGGCATGAGCAGCCACCACTCCCGGCCTGATGAGAAAGCTTTTTTGTGATCTTGAATAAAGTGCAAAGGGTTCCTGAGACCCAAAAGTTTGAAAACCACTGCCTTAAACCAACAAAATTGTCCATGATTCTTCAGTGTATCTTCTAATCTGTTGATGGAGAAAGGACAGTAGGGGTTGCTTTTTTCCTTTCACAACTCAATGGTGCTGGGACAACTGGGGTATCCACATGGAAAAGGATGGACTGGACCCTCCTCACCCTACACACAAAGTTCACCATGGATCCAATGTAAGGAGCCGACTGTGAGATTCATTTTGTCAGTCTGCTAGGTACCATAACGGACACCACAGACCACGTGGCTTAAACAACAGCATCTTATTTTCTTTTTTCTGGAGACTGGAAGCCTGGGATCAAGGTGCAGGCAGGGATGGATTCTCGGGGGCCTCACCCCATGCTGTTTAGATGGCGTCTTCTCTGTGTCCTCACAGGTTTCTCTTATGTGCGTGCAGCACTGAGGACTGTGTGTCTAAATTCTCTTAACACCAGTTATACTGGATCAGGGCCTACTCTTAAGATCTTTTGGTACCTAAATTTCCAAGTTAAAGGCCCTGTATCTAAATACAGTGACATTTTGAGTTTCTGGGGTTGTGACTTTAACATGGGAATCTTGGGGGATGGCGGACAGTTCAGCCCATGACACCTTTAGGGGTGAATCCTGGAGAAACTGTTACGTTGGATTAGGCGAAGTTTCCTTAGCTGAGACCTCTAAAGCTATAACAAGCAACTGAAGGGAAAAAGACGGTATCAAAACTAAAAATGTTCATTTCAGAGGATACTGTTAAAGTAAAAAGACAACCCACAGAACTGGATACATTATCCCGATAAGGGCCTGATATCAAGAATATATTTAAAAGCTCTTAATAAAAATCCAGTTTAAAACTGAACAAAGGATTTGAATAGACATTCTCCAATGAAAGGCATACAAATGCCTTAAAAAGCACATGAGACGTTTAGCAGAATTCGTCATCTTAGAAATGGAAATCAAAACCACCGTGAGATACCACTTCACAACCACCGGGATGGGTAAAACCCCAGTATTGGACAGTGACATGGTGGTGAATTTGGGAAAACTGAAATCTTGATATATTACTAGTGGGAGGGGAAGTAAAATGGTACAGTTGATTTGGAAAAGTCTGGCAGTTCCTCAGAAAAGTTAAGCATGAAATCACCATACAACCTAGCAATTTCACTCGTAGGCACATGCCCAAGAAAATTGAAAACATTTTTTCAAAAAAAAATCTTATGTAAGAATCTTCATTTCAGCATTATTCGTAGTAGTAGAAACAGTCTGGGTGTCAACAGGTCACTCGCTGTGAGATTCCACTCACCTTGGACGTGAAAGATGCCAGCACCAAAGGTCACGCCAAAGGTCACGCACTGTACGATTCTCCTCACAACACGTGTCCAGAATGGGCAAATCCAGAGAAACGGAAGTTGGCTGGTGATTGCCAGGGGCTGGCTCTTAATGGGTTCAGTGTTCCTTTGACCCGTGGTGAAAATGTCCCAGAATTACATACTAGTGATTGATGTGCAGCTTCGAGAATATGCTAAAAAGACTGAATTGTATCCTTTAATATTGGGGCTTTTATGGTTTGTAAATTGCTTTTCAATTTAAAAAGGAACTCAAGAACTTCTTTGCTGGTGATATTTAGATAGAGAAAGGGACAGTATCCAAAACAAGTTACTATGTAACTCACGTCCCCAGAGTTAAACTTCATTTTCTGAGGATCTTAAAGGAAGTGTTTGAGCCTACGAGATGCAACGATGCTATACTGTATGTTACACCCTCTCTTACTAATTTCTATCTCACATAAACATACATAGGGAAAACCGACATGTAAACATCAGCTGAGTACTATGCAGAGCACATTCCTCTTACCCGGATGATCTTTAGTGGTGCAGTAACAGATGAGGTCATAGCAACGTTAGTTTAATTTCCATAGCAACAGGAATTTGGCACATCTGATGAGTTAGATGTCCCTGCACAGCTCCTAACAGGGTTGCCCATTTCTGTGTGGTGTCTGTGTATATTCTCGCTGTGGAAACAAGTGATAGCACCTGCACAAACACATGTCCAGAAACGCGCACGAAGCTGGTGAAGACTGAGGACAGGCGAGAGGGAAGCATGGCTCAGCCCTGGCAAAGAAGACCGTTATTCTGCATGCAGAAGATTCAGGAACACGATCCTTGGGAAGACTGGTGATGTCCGTGGATCTCACCACTGTCGGGTTGTATCTGTGCAGCCAGTTACCGGAGCCGCCAGAACCGCATGTGTTGGTATTGGTGTCATCACTCAATGCTTCTGACTTTTCCTGGTGCTGATGAGTACTACATGTGGTGGAAGCAAAGTGCTGACCTAGTGCAGATCATCAGATCCCAGTCCTTTTCTATGAAGGGGGAGCAGTGTTAGAACCTCCCCCCCAACTTCCCAATCCTGTAAGAACTGGGATCTTATGATCTGTGCTGTCGAGAGAGGCAGCGTTAGAACACCCCACTCCCCAATCCCATTATTGAAAATAATAATTGGCTTAGGAGGGTTTTTACTCCTAAGGTTGAAGCCGTGTGTTTCTGGAGCATGGGCTGTCAGCCATGGTGGCTGGAGAATGCTGGAGTTGTGGTCATCCAGCCGCCGACAGCCCTGCCGGTGGGTCCTGCCTCTTTGACATCGTTCATTTCTGAAACTTGCTTTCCCCCGTGTTGGAAGTAGCGGCAATGGAGGAATGGCCGCCTTCCGACAGCGAAGCTCTGCCAGGAGAGGAGAAGACACGGAGCGTCTGTTCAAGGACGTGACGTTCTGGGCACCACACCATGTGTTCTGCTTCTCAGCGGTGCCTCCTGGTTGATGTTACCATCACCTGGCATTTCCCAGGAGGTAACTTGCAGATGCCACACTGATGGAAAGCCTCAGCAGTGCGGTTCGAGTCCAGGGCCAGCTGGAGCACATCAGCAAGGTCAGGCTGGATGCATGTGCTTGCTGACAGGAAAATGACAGGAAGATGACAGGAAAGAGTCCCATGAGGAGAGGAACCAGTGGATTCAAGGCAGGGAACCGAAGAAGCGAGCCATCACAGGGTGGGAGACTCAGGAGCCAGCAGGCAAGTGGGATGTGGCCTCAGGGTGCTGCTGGGTTTGTGAGGGGTCTTCTGTGACTTTTCGAAGAGTGCAGTCAGTTGTAGGGGTGGGTGCCGGCTCCCGCAGATAAGAGCCAGGCGTCTTGCAGGAGACCAACGTGTGCACTGGGAGTTCCCAGTTTTGTGTCCCAGCATGCGGACCAGAGGCCCCTGACAAGGCTCAGTGCACCAGGCACACAGTGGACTCTTGGTTCCTGACCCAACGAGGAAGTGAGGGAGTGAGGGCCGAGACACAGGTGCAGGGATCCACGGGACGGGGTGCAGTCAGGTGGAGAGTCATGCTGTGGCGCCGAGAGAGACGGGTTTGAGAATAAAAGGGACGGGGGTGCAGTCAGGTGGAGAGTCATGCTGCTGGGGTCTGGGAAATGTGTTGTGTTTGTTTCTATCTGAGCAGCTGGACCTGAGCATGTCTGTGCTTTGACATTTAATCTGTACACTATCCTCGACAGGATGTGTATCTCTGTGGCAGAGGACACTTCGGCCACAGTGGATGTCAGTGGCGGTGGCTGGACTCAGGGTCCATGAATGTTATGTGATTGAACGTCTTTGGTACATTCTCAGCTCCTGCTCAGGTGCCTCCCGAGCATCGGGTGTTGTGGCTCCCGACACGCTTCCCATCTGTGTGTAGCATGACCACCACCTTTCTACCATGTGTTTGTCCTATCACAGCTGCCATGTCGAACGGGTGCTTTGCTTTCCAACTACTTTCCTATAATCAAACCCTTGAACGACTTTGCCTACATTTCAGACATGATAGGGCGTTAGTCTTTCATGATTGCTCTGAGGATTTCCAAAAGCAAATGCAACTTACAGGATGCAAGATTTGGAAATGACAGTAAATATAGATGAGGTTTCTCAGTCTTCTGATTGTGGTAAAATTACATAGCACTCTTTTTAAGTGTATGGTTTGGTGGCATTAAGTGTGTTCACACTGTCGTGCCGCGATCACTGCCATCCATCTCCAGAGCTTCCTGGTCTCCCCACGTTTGAAACTTGATCTACCGAGGGGCCTCTCGTCCCAGTTGACATCTTCACTGCAGAAGAGGGTATGGGCTTCATGGTCCATTGACAAATAGAACGGTACTTTGTTGTTGTTGTTGTTTTTTAATCACATCGAACCCTAATTCCTTTGGCCTTTACTAGAGTGACATTTTGTAATTCCACATGATTTCATCGTTATACTCGAAGGAGGGAATGCTTCCTGTAAACCGGAAGGATCTCTGCGACGGTTCTCGGCCCATAGAGAGTCCATTTTCCCAAGGTTAAAGACACAGCCTCAGGAGGGGTTGAGGACACACTGCGACAGCCTCAGGAGGTCCTGAACATGTGCCCAAGGTGTTTGGGGCACAACTTGGTCTTACACATGTTAGGGAGATGTGAGACATCAATATATGTGAGATGTACATTGGTTCGGTCCAGAAAGGGAGGGACGGCTCGAAGAGGGGAGGGGTTTCCAGGTCACAGGAAGATCAGACAAATGAGTTTCTGGTGCACCTTTCCAGAGGAAGCAGTCAGATCCGCATTTATCTCCGTGTGCAGATGCTGACTTTGAGTTCTGTCCTCTGTCCATGAGGAATTTCCTTGTGGATCGGTTGTGAGGTTGGTACGTGGCTTTTTTTTTTTCCCCCAGTAGCTGTCTCTGTTAGGAAGAGCATGGGAGGCAGGTTTGCTCTAAGTTGTTCCTCACCTTGACGTCCCTTTAGCTTAGTGATTTTGGGGTTCTGAGATGTATTTTCAACTTCACGTTTCTGAACACACCGGCACTCTAAACAGTGTTGTAGGAGGCATCTAACTTACTTAGAAGAAGAATTTATTTGGAAGGACTTGAGCACCTTCGTCCTTGAGAGAACCAAGCCTT
>NW_022335355.1:0-4808 GCF_002776525.5 Piliocolobus tephrosceles
AGTAGCTGGGATTACAGGCATGTGCCACCATGCTGGGCTAATTTTTTCTTGTTGTTATTATTTTAGTAGAGATGAGGTTTTGCCATGTTGGCCGGGCTGGTCTCAAACTCCTGACCTCAAGAGATTCTCCTGCCTCAGCATCCCAAAGTGCTGGGACTACAGGCAGGAGCCACTGTGCCCGGCATAAGGACCCTCTTATACCACTGTCTCCACCCCTATGATTGGGGGAATCCATGCCTCTAGCTGGGAAGATGATGTCCAGACCTGGGAGGAGCCCAGGGCTACCCACCTCTAAAAGTCAGAGGGCAGGAAGCAAGAAACAGTCATGGAGCTGTCCTGGAGGGTGCTGGGGTCACCTGCCCCCCAGCTGGAGCTGCTTTTGGCCTGGCACCTCCCCTCCCCAGAGGCTGGTGCCTGCCTCCCAGCCCTTCTTGGATGGGGCAGAGGTTACCATCTCATTCACCTCGCTCAGTTTCTCCTGCAGCTCCTTTACTTGCTGCTCCAACAGCAGTGCGCTCTTGTTCTTGTTGTTCTGGACAGAGAGAAGCAATCAGTGGCCAGCCACTGCAGCTGGAGACCCTAGAACTTGGTGTCTGCCTCCCATATCACCAGGAAGGGTGGAGGTAGGTTAGAAAAGTCCTTCCCTCTCCCCTACAGCCATCAGAGCAGGGTCTGATGAGCTCTGGCTCACAGATGCCTTTAGAAGTACCATGTCACATGAGGGCTACACTGCCTCATTTTACAGGTGGGGAAACAAAGGCCTGGAGGGCTAGAGATGAGGGCAGACTGCCCAGGTGGGGCAACCCACCAGATCCTCCAAGTCACACTGTGGCTCAGCCAGTTGCTTGTCGAACTTGTGGTTCTGGGAGAGCGGGAGCCTCTCCTCCTGCTTTTGCAGCCTCTCCTCCTTCTCCCACAGTCTCTCCTCCTCCTTTTGTAGCCTCTCCTCCTGCTTTTGCAGCCTCTCCTCCTCCTTTCGCAGCCTCTCCTCCTGCTTTTGTAGCCTGTCCTCCTGCTTTCGCAGCCTCTCACCCTGCTCCCCCAGCCTCTTCTGCTTCTCCCGAAGCCTCTCCTTTTGCTCACATAGTCTCTCCTCCTCCTGCAACCTCCTCTCTTCCTTCTCTTGGAGCCTCTCCTCCTGCTTTTGGAGCCTCTCCTGATGCTCTTGGAGCCTCTCCTCCTGCTCCCGGAGCCTTTCCTTTTGTTCCTTGCTCAGGAGACTCAAGGCCTGATTGTTTTCATCTGGAATTGGAGCTTTCCCTCCAGACTTTCCACCTCCGTCCTCAGGTGTTTGGCCTCATCTTGTAGCTGTTCCACCTCAGATGTCCCTGCTGGGTCCACCGGGGATGGGGGCTCAGCTGAGAAATGAAGCAGGTAATAAGGCCCTCTGGATTCCCCACCCACCCCCCACTCAAAGAAAAAGCCCTCTTTTTGATGCAGCTCCTCTCAGGCTTCCCAAGCTTGGCCTCACTGCTAATGATTCCTTGCACCCAATGGTAGCCAATTTCCAAACCATGTCAGATAGAGAGCACTGTGGGTGGCTGACAATGGGCACTCCTCCCTCTTGGCGGACGGGGAACCTGAGGCTCATGGAGATGACAAGACTTGCCAGCTGCTGGCACAGACCTCTTTACCTCTGCCTCAAATCCCTTCCATCCACCCACCTCCCTGGGGCATTCTAAGCCACCCCACAGCCCTCTGATGTCAGTCCTGCTCCCAGGTCACACCAGCCCCATCTTACCCATCTGGTGTTTGATTTCGGACAAGCTCCTCTCCAGCTCCTGTATCCGATGTATGTGATGCTTCTTCTCCTCCCTCAATGCGTGAGCCTGCCCAAAGCACAGGGGGAAAGGGCCCTGGAGAGAGGGGCTGGTGGCTGGACAGGCTACCATCTCCCTCTCTGCCCTCACCTCCACAAAGCCCAGACCCATGACCACCTCTGGCTGTACTAGTCCCATTTTACAGATGCTCAGAAAGATCCAGTGACCCATCTAAGGTGGGGGGCTAAAGGGTCAGGTCTCACCTCCATCGACATTTTCCGCATCCTCTCCTGCCACCAGGCCCTCTCTCCTTTTATATGTTGAGCATATTCATCTCTCTCTAGCTGGACTTGTTTTAGTGACTCTGTCACCTGCAAGCATGGGCACAGAAGTTAAGAAGGGCTGTCACTGGTCCTCACCTGCTCCTGGTCAGCTGGGATCATCTTCCCTCCACATCCCTCCCTCTGCAAAGCCTCACTTGTGTCACGTGTGTGTTCAGCAGCGCCCGCTCCTTTCTGGTCTGCTGTAACTGCCGCTGGAGGACTGCTTCACTGCGGCTCAAGGACTGGATGTGAAGAGTGAGAAGTTTTGATCTGTGGAGCCCGGGCAGTGCCCCTTAAAGGACTAGGGCTAGGCTCAATATACAACTTGGTCAGTAAAGATCAAGGCATTTCCAAGCCCGTGGCCTGGTTTTTAAAAGAACTCAGTAAAGTTGGAAGGGACAGGGAAAGAGATCGAACTTACAGCTGGCTAACGGAGGCCCAGAGAGATCAGATAACATTGCTATTGTTATTACTGTGATTAATACCACAGTTTGAACCTTTATGGAGTGCTTCACCAGGTTCCATACCAGCAATCCCATGTAATCCTCACAACCACCATGTGAGACAGTTACTAGGATAACCTCTATTGTGTAGATGAAAAACATGGAATGTTCGAGGTTAAGTGCTTGCCTAAGATCACTGAGACAGAACTGGGATTTGAACACCCAGGACTATCCAATTCTCTAAGCCCATTTTCCTTGCTGGGGGTGGGGGCACAGAAAGGAATGGGAAATTAATCTTTTGTTCAATTTTTGAAAGGATGATACATTCGCATAGTCCAAAACTCAGAAGGTACACCATGGAAGTGTCTCCCAGCCACCCTGTTACTCTCTCCTGGGTTTTTTGCAAACCCTTGCAGACATGTTTCATGTATATTATCATAGTATGTACACACACAGACACACACACACACACACACACCGCTTTCCTCTCTCTACAGAAATGGTAACGTACTAAAGGTACTCTTCTGTACCTTCACAGTACAAGTACCCAATACCTCACCTAGGATTTGGCCAAGGCCACAGCCAGGTAAGGGCAGGGCAGGCACTTGGCCTTCAAGCTGTGTGTGCAGTGCTCACTCCCCACAGTGCCGCTCAACTCACCCAGGCAGCTGACTCAGCCCCAGGCTGTCTCTAACAACCACACACAATAGCAGCTAGAAATGAGCATGCTGCCTTCTGGGCAGGACACTGCATCCTGCAGAAGGGACCTTTACACTCTCTCCTCCATCTGGGAAGCCAGGCTGCCAGGGGATGGGGCAGTTGGTTGGACTCACCCTGTCCTCTTCCTGCTGCTGTGTAGACGCAGCAGAGAGAGCCCGCTCCAATTCTTGAAAGCGCTGTAAGGAGTATTGCAGGCGGCCAGCAAGATCCTTGGACTCTTCTGTAATGACAGAGGTTGAGATGGGACCCAAAGGACTCCCCCTAAAGACCTGTCAAAGTGCCAGGTTGAAGGATGATGGGGTGCCCTGATTCCCACCTTCAAAGTGTCTGGCGGCACGTTTAGTATGGTAAAGGGTGGTCTTCAAGTCTGCCTTTTCCAGCGTGAGGATGTTGATTGTCTGAAATTGAATGTTTGGGAGAAAAGCCAAGCAAGTGCTGAAAGAGAAGGAAAGAAACATTCTCCGGAGGACAGGAGAAAACTCCCCACCCTCCACTCACCTCTAACTGCTCTGTTTGTGCTTTGTGTATTTCATTGTTTGCTTTCTTTTCCTATAGGAAGAGGAAGACAGAGCTCTTACCACGGGGAGGCAGAGATGGCACAGCAAGAGACATGTCCCCAGAATGCCACCGATGCCCCAGGACAGGCCCACCCATGGGACCAGGTTATCAGGGACCCTGTGGGGATGTGGTGGAATCTGAGGGATGTGCCTTCTTCCCCAGGCTGGGAGTGGGCGAGATGAGACTGGTGCCTCTACATCTGAGTGCCCCTCAAACCCAGCAGTCATGTTGTGAGCAAACAAAGAAATCACATTACTTCTTCCAGCTGATGCTCCACTTGTTCCTTCTGTTGTTTCTGTGGGGACAGCCAAATTCAGGTGACTGAGGGGGCCCCCTCAACTCTATTCCCCAGACCAGGAAGTGGTAGGCAGGGGCCAGGAAGGGATTTTAAAGACAACATTCTCAGACCCAATGGCAGCATGAACTGATCAACTGTCCTCAAGTTCCCAAGGACAGAGGATTTGGGTCTTTGTTGGTTTTTGCCCACAGCCACAGAACTCAAAGTCTGAATCTGGATTCTCTTGAAAGGACAGTAACATAAACCTCTAGAGACGGAGTCTGAGAAAGGACTACCCTTCTGCCAGCTTGTGATTGAGAAAGGTGCGTTCATTCAACAAACATTTACTGAGCACATACAAGCCAGGTACAGTTCTTCACAGCAGACATAGAATGGAAAAGGACAGACAGGAGCCCTTGGCCCTCAGGTTTACATTCTAGGAGCCTTTAAATCTCAGACTCTCAGAGCTAACCGAGACCTTTGATACTCTACCTCCTTCGGAAACACCAGCGCAAGGAGGACAGGTGGCTTGTCCAGACTCAGAGCAAATTAGGGACTGAGTCATGGCAGCAATACAGGGTCCCTGAGAAACCGTCAGGCTAGTGCTTCCCTGAGAGGTGACAACCCCAGGGCATGTGTGGCAAGGACTGGAGCAGGGGAGTCTGGAGAAGAGAGAGTCAGCAAAGAGGGCAGTGACAGAAGAGCCATGCTGCATGCTCCTTGCTCT
>NW_022335356.1:0-9210 GCF_002776525.5 Piliocolobus tephrosceles
TTGTCTGGTTGTGTGTGTGTATGTATATATATTATACATATATATATGTATATATACATATATATACCCGCCAAATGAAATACATTTTGGATGCTTCTATTTTTGGTGATTATGAAATGAGCTTTTGTATACATTCATATACAACTTTTTATGTAGACAAATTTTTCAAATCAATTGGGGTAAATTGATTATGACTGCTGAATCTTATGCTAAGTCTATGTTCAGTTTTTTAAGAAAACGCCCAATTATCTTCCAAAGTGACTGTACCATGTTGCATTTCCACCAGCAATGAATGAGAGTTTCTGTTGCTCCACATCTTCACTGGCAATTGGTCTTGGTTTTGTTTTCTTTGTTTTGCTTTTTTATGGATTTTGGAGATTCTAATAGGTGTGTAGTGGCATCTCATTTTAGTACAAAATTGTCTAATGAGAAAGGATGCTCAGTACTTTTATTATGCTTATTTGCCATGTGTGTATCTTCTTTTGTGTAGCGTGTGTTCAGATCTTTGACTATTTTCATTTTTTTCTATCATTGCGCTTTAAGAATTCGTGTATGTTGTAGAGACATGTTCTTTATCACATATATGTACCACAGATGCTTTCTGCTAGTCTGTGGCTTCTCTTTTCATTTTCTTAACATTGTCCTTTGAAGAGCACATGATGTTTATTTTAATGAAATCAACTTGGCAAATTTTTCTTTCATTGATCATGCTTTTGGTGTTGAATTTAAAAACTCACCACTGAACTCAAAGTTATGTGAATTTTCTCTTATGATTTCTTATAGAGGGTTGTACAGCTCTTGCATTTTGCATTAGGTGTATGATGTATTTTGAGTTAATTTTCGTGGAATATGTAAGGATGTGTCTAGGTTATTATAATTTGTGTATAGATATCTAATTTTTCAACCACCTTTTGTTTGAAAAACTGTACTTTCACCATTATTGCCTTTGTTGTGAATCATCTGACTATATGTGTGCAGGTCTATTTCTGAGCTCTATTCTGTTTCATTAATCTACATGTCCATTCTTTGCTAATGCTTATGTCCTCCACTACATTCATATTGTGAAGCCCTCAGTCCCAGGGTATCTGTATTTGGAGATGAGGCCTCTAAGGAAGTAGTAATTAATGTTAAAAGAGGTCATAAGGGTGGGGCGTGGATCCCATAGGATTAGTGTGGTTATAAGAAGTTAGAAGAGAGAGAAGAAATTACTTTTGTGCCTGCACTAGCTCTCTCTCTCTCTCTCTCTGTTTCTCTTTCTCTCTGCACATGCACAGAGGAGAAGCCAAGAATGGACATATTGAGAAAGGGCCATCTACGAGCCAGGAATAAGGCCATCACCAGAAACCAACCTCACCACTTCTTGATCTGGGACTTCCATACTTTAAAACTGTGGGAAAAAAAGAAATTTCTATTGTTTCAGCTACTCAGTCTATGGCATTTTGTTATGGCAGCCTGAGCTGACTAACACTTAACCTCAGGTAACACAATTTTTGTTTTGTTTTGTCCTAGAAAAAAAAGCGTAAATTTGGCATTTAAAGTCTGTGGTACATTTTGAGTTACATTTTTGTATGGTGCAAGATATGTGCAATGATTAGTATTATGTGTCAACTTGTCTAGGCTATAGTGCTCAGCTGTGTGGTCAAACAGTAGTCTAGATGTTGTTGTGAAGGTATTTTGTAGTTGCGATTAATGTTTACAATCAGTTGATTTTAAGTAAATCAGTTTAACCTCCATAATGTGGATGGGCCTCATCCAGTTAGTTGAAGGTGTTAGGAGAAAAGACCAAGGTTTCCTGGAAAAGAATTCTACCACAAGACTAACATTAAAATGTTGTGTGAGTTTCTAGCCTGCTGGCCTGCCTCACTGATTTGGGATATACCAGACCTCATAATCGCATGAGATAATTCTTTATGATATCTTTATCTTTCTTTCTTTCTCTCCCTTTTTACATAGATAGATAGGTAGGTAGGTAGATAGATTCAATGATCTCTCACTGGGTCCCTCCCACAATATGTGGGAATATTGGGAGTTACAAGATGAGATTTGTGTGGGGACACAGAGCCAAACAATATCATTCCACCTGTGGTTCCTCCCAAATTTCACATCTTCAACTTTCAAAACCAATCCTGCCTTCCCAACAGTCCCCCAAAGTCTTAACTCATTTCAGCATTAACGCAAAAGCCCACAGTCCAAATCTTGAGAAGTTTTCAAAGGAGACTCAGTTTTCTTCAGTTAACAATGTGAAAGGAGTGCATTGATGTGGTTAAATTCCCAGGACTCTCAGTTCTTTAGGAATGGACTAAATATCTAGTATCATCACTTACAACATGTCTTGAACTTGGTATAGTTTATGATCAGAAATTAGTTCATATTTTTTATCTTTTAATTCAATTTTTTTCATGAGCTTTTTGAAGGCCCCTTGGATATGCACCCTGTATGAAGGGGAAAAATTCTTGTGACTACTAATTTTGACTGAAATTATTGTTGATTTAATTTATACAAACACAAAAGGTGATATAAGCATTTTTATAACACTTAGTGAACAGATTTGTGAAATAAATGCATTCAAAACCAAACTAAAGCAGAAAAATAAAAATATAAAATAAAATAAAATAGTACAGAGCAGATTGCTAATTGTGGCGACCTCTGAGGTGCAGGCTGAATTGTGGAGGAACTTTATACAGAGAAGAATTGTGAATTCTCTGTATTTTAGATTTTTTTTTTTTTGCAACAAGAATATAGGCACTATTTTCTTTTTAATTAAAATATCTAAATAAGCCTAACAGCAAAAATAGTAGCTGTGTATTTATCAGTTAAAGTAACTGAAGTAACTGTTAGCTGATGCAATAGGCAAACCATGGAATTTGAGTGACTTGACAAAACACAAGTTTATTTTATGTGCACATGAGTCCTGATGTGGTTTGACAGGGCCTCTCCACTCTCCTGTGACCCAGGTATCCAGGCAGCAGCTTCCACCTTGGGATTCCACCATCTCAAGATGAGGAGAAAGCATGGAAATGGCACACTGGCTCTCAGATGTCTGGATGTGACAAACAATGCTTCTACTCATGTTTCAGTGGTAAGGGGTTGTCACATGACCCTTCCTAACTACAAGTGGACTGTACTGTTCCCATGTATCCAGGAAGGAGAGGAAGATGAGATGTAGATGAGCACTATAGTCTCTCCCATAAACTGTTACATAGTAGGTGCTCAACAAAAAGAAACTCTTATCATTTGCTATGACAAAAGCCTTCTTCATTGCCGGGAGGAGCTTCTGAGAAAGCCAGATTTTCTTTAAGTGTTCCAACCTTTTTTAAGTGTGTACCGTATGACAGATGCTTTCAAATACAGGATCACATGTAGTTTTCTAAGGATACTGTAAACCTCAGCCCTTCCTGTGATATAGTAACTTCGTCACTTACTAGTATAGTTAGATATACTAAGTATCTTCACTTACTAACACTTTTCTGCACTATCATTTGCAATAATATCTGAAACCTTAGTGGGCTGAGAGTTTCTCATTCTTTTAATTCATGGTTAAAACCTTAACCTGTGGGTCTCTGCTACCCTCCTGTTATCTGAATATCTGTTCAGATGCCATTAGACATATAGAAAGCTATGTCTTTTCTGTGAGGCAGATCCACGGACCAGAAGTAGTGCCAGGAAAGTTTTTATTTTTCATTTTTCAATGTTTTGATTTTTTCATTTTTAATCAGCTAGCATGCCTATCAAGGCACCACTTTTATCTCCTAGGAAAACGTTAGGGTTTTAGGAATTCAGCTTCATTGGATATTTGCCCCACAGTGATTTAGAAAGTCCTTCCTCATCTATCACTTATGAAGGCGATGTTATGAACTGAACTGTGTCCCCGCTCCCGCCAACATTCATATGTTGAAATCCCAAGACTCAGTGTGATGTATCTGTAGATGAGGCATTTGAAAGTAATTAGAGTTAGATTACGTCATTAAGGTGGGTCCTTCATGATGGGATTACTGCTCTTATAAGAGACATCAGAGAGCTTGCCTGCATTCTCTGTTTCTGCCATTTGCAGACAGAGAAGGTAGCTGTCTACAAACCAGGAAGAGACCCTTGCCAGGCATCAAACCTGCTAGTACCTTGATCTCAAACTTCCCAGCCTCCAGAAATGTGAGAAACATCCATCTATTCTTTAAGCCACCCAGTGCTACTTTGTTATGGAACTTTGTTATGGCAGCCTGAGCTAATACAAGAGGCCTTGGCTTTTGACCATCTATGTGTGTGCTCTGTGGCCAGTTTCCAATGAGACAGCTTGTTAAAGTCCTACTGTAAATATAGAATGGTTTCAAACACTTTCTAACTTCAGGGTTGTATCCCAGGAACTGATACATTGTAAGCCAAAATCAGGCGCTACTCAGCAGCTCATTTGGAAAACATTTTAAGAATGTATTGAAGACATGCAGCAGGATGATCAGGTGTCTAAAGGTTGCTATTCAAAGTCAAATGTATTTTTGCTATTAGGGGGGCCCCAGTGTGAGGAACAGGGACAGTCAGGGACTTCTGCAGAAAGTAGAACTGTTCTATGTCAGGAGAAGGGCAGGTGACTCTTGGCTGTTCCACTGAAAGTAGGGCACAGCCTTTAAAGGATGCAACCATGAAGAGCTTAGCAGCAAGCTAGATTCCAGAATTGGACAGGCAGGCATATGGGGCAAGACCATTGTGGAAGGGTGCTATAATTCGGGAAAGTGCTGGGAATGCACTGAAATGCTGGCACCTGGACAGAGTTGGCTCTCACGGAACCACAGACAATCCCTGAATTCTGTTGGTTCTCCTCGTCGTCTTCCTTCTTGTCTTAGTTATTTCATGGTGCTGTAAGAAAATGCTATAGACTGAGGGTCTGACATAACAGATGTTTATTTTCTCCGAGTTATGGAGGCTGGGAAGCCAAAACTCAGAATGCCAGTATGGTGGGTGTCTGGTGAGGGTTCTCTTTCTGGCTTATGGATGCCTACCTTCTCTGTGAGTCCTCACATGGCAGAGAGAGAAAGGGAGAAAAGTGCAAGCATTTCTTCCTATAAGCAAGATATGGTCTGGATCAGTGTCCCCACCAAATCTCACGCCGAATTGTAATCTGCAGTGTTGGAGGTGGGGCCTGCTGGGAGGTGACTGGATCATGGGGACAGATTTCTCATTAATAGTTTAGTACCATCACCTTGGTACTGTGCTCATGATAGTGAGTGATTTCTCGCGACATATGGTCATATAATAGTGTGTGGCAATGCCTCCCGTCTCTCTTGCTCCTGCTTTCACCAAGTGAAGTGCCTGCTCCTTCTTTGCCTACTGCCATAAGTAAAAGCTCCCTAAGGCCTCTCGAGAAGCAGATGCTTCCATGGTTCCTGTACATCCTACAAACCATAAGCCAATTAAACCTATTTTTTAAAAATAAATTACCCAGTCTCAGGTATTTCTTTATGGCAATGCAAGAATGATCTAATACAGACATTAATCCAATCGTGAGGGCCTACGCTCTCAGGACCTCATCTAACCCTAATTACCTCCCAAAGGCCCCTTCTCCAGACCATCACACTGGGACTCAGAGCTTCAACATATATATATATTGGAGGGGAGCACATTTCAGTCCATAGCACTTCTTTAGGTGTACTTTTTGTAGCTTGACCACAGGGTCCTTCATTTGGTTGCCTGAGAGACATGGATTCCTGAGAAGTAAATAGCAAGACAAAAGTCAGCATCAGTTTGGGACGAGAAGGAATGACATACACTCAGATGAATTCAGACCATGTGTATTTGTTTGCTTTGGGTATCATAACAAGGTACCACAGACTGGGGGAGCTTAAGCATCAGAAATGTGTTTTCCGAGTCCCAGAGGCTACAAGTTCAATCTCAAGGTGTGGGGAGAGTTGAGTTGTCCTGAGGCCTCTCTCCTTGACATGTAGATGGCCATTCTCTTCCTGTGTCTTCACATTGTCTTTCCTCCGTGTGTCTCTGTGTCCTAATGTCCTCTTCTTGTAAGAACACCAGTTGTATTGGATTGGAGCCCACCCTAATCTAGCAGGGATACAGTCCCAACCCTGTTGCTTATTAGCCATGTAATTATGGGGAAATTATCAAGCTGTATGAGCATCAGGTTCTTCATCTGTGAAGCAGGTTTGATAAAGTCTTATAGGACTGTTGGAGTGTGTGCAATGAAAGTAAAGCACTTGGCTCAGGGCCTGGCGTGTGTTAGATCATTAATGTGTGGCAGTTATTTGTGTTAGTATTTGGAACTCAGATCCTACCATAGTTTCCTCTGGAAATTTTGTTGTTGCTGTTGTTATTGTTATCTAGGAAACCTCAGAGTACCTAGCACAATAGTACAGGGAATACCAACTCAGCCCAAAGTGTTGCTTCATAGACAAAACACAGTAGAATTTCCCTCCTAGATGATCTATTATTTAATTTGTGTGTGGAGGAGTCTTCTTCAGCTGGATGCAGCTCAATGTTTCCTGAATTTGAGTCCAGGACCAACTCTTTTCCTCTCTCTCAGCTGCTTTTCCATCTCAACCACTATTTTCATTCATATAATCACCACCCAAAATCTAGCCCATGCTTAGGAATGGCCAAATGACACTTGAGACAACCTAATTAGAATGCCATTTGAATAGAGTCAGCTCCAGCTCTCCCACTAAGGCAGAAGAGTACCTTGCCAGTGGCTTCTGGGCCTCCCTTCCTGAGAGATTCACCCTTACCTCCCAGGAAACCCTTGCAGATGATGAGTATCCATCATCTAGCTCTTGGGCTGTTATCAACCACACTGGCATAAGAGCACAGGATGCCTTCCACTCCTGTCCCAGGTGGAAACTCATCTATGTTCATTCACCAACCATAATGAACTGCCCAGAGCAGTTTTCCATTCCAGGCTTTTCTCTCACTGTTCGAGAATCTGGCCTGGACCCACCCAGCTTCATTAGAATCAGCTTCCTCAGAAGGAACTGCAGTTTCCCAAAGCCTGACAGGCCCTGGCTCAGGGCATTTACACTCCACCACTCTCACCAGGGCACCACACATTCTGCCCTCTCTTACTTTTCCTCTAGGTCTTAGAGGACATCTCACCAACTTAATTTTATGACTATGGCTCCTAGACTCTAACACCCTTCGGGTAGGGGTGGGTCTGACTTATTCCAGTATCTCCACCAACATAGGGCCTTCCAAAGAGCAGATGTTCAGTGAATGTTTGAGAAAGAATGAGCCAGTGACCAGGAATTCCATTTAAGATATAATTTCTCCTACCTCCTTGAATAAGCCAAGAAAATCCAGGTACACATATATGGTTTAATTTTATAGAACAACACATGAATAAAAAGCTGAGAATTAACTGTCTTTTCCTTTTATTTTTATTTTATAGAGTAAAGTGAGAGCAAGTTTATTAAGAAAGTAAAGAAATAAAAGAATGGCTGCTGCTGGTTGTCTTTTTTTTTTTTTTTTTTTTTTTTTTGAGACTGAGTGTCACTCTGTCGCCCAGGCTGGATTGCAGTGGCGTGATCTCGGCTCACTGCAGGCTCCGCCTCCCTGGTTCACACCATTCTCCTGCCCCATTCTCCCAAGTAGCTGGGCTACAGGTGCTTGCCACCCCGCCCGGCAAATTTTTTGTATTTTTAGTAGAGACGGGGTTTCACTGTGTTAGCCAGGATGGTCTCAATCTCCTGACCTCATGATCCATCTCCTTTGGCCTCCCAAAGTGCTGGGATTACAGGCTGAGCCATGGTGCCCGGCTGGTTGCCCATTTTTATGGTTATTTCTTGATTATTTGCTAAACAAGGGGTGGATTATTCATAAGCTTTTCAGGAAAAAAGTGGGCAATTCTTGGAACTGAGGGCTCCTCCTTTTTTTCAGCCATATAGGGTAACTTCCACACGTTGCCATGGCATCTGTAAATTGTCATGGTGCCGGTGGGAGTGTCTTTTAGCATGCTAGTGCATATAATGAGCAGTGAGGATGACCAGAGGTCACTCTCATTACCATCTTGGCTTTGGTGGGTTTTGGCTGGCTTCTTTACTGCAACCCGTTTTATCAGCAAGGTCTTTATGATTTATATCTTGTGCTGACATACTGTCTCATCCTGTGACTAAGAATGCCTTACCTCCTGGGAATGTAGCCCAGTAGGTCTCAGCCCTATTTTACCCAGACCCTATTCAAGATGGAGTTGCCCTGGTTCAAACACCTCTGACATTTCCCCCCTCCCTTTTATCTGAGAACCTTTATTCCTAAAGGTTGTAGAGGGATGATGATCCATCTTCTGTAACTTCTTCAGGTTGAATATGGGTGATGATATTACTGCGTAATTATGAGAGTCTTTTGAATTCAGGGCAGAGAGGAACTCAGTCAGAAAGCATCGGTTTGGTGAGGGTCATACACAACTCTGAGTTCTGACAAAAGGCGGTATCTGGAAGATTAATAAGTGTTCAGTTTAAGAAAACATTGAGTAAGCTTATCCTGCACTCCTACAGCAAGAGTACAACACCAGTGTATTCCACAACAGTAAAGCAAAATAAGTAAAATTATCCCAAGTAAACTAAATAAGAAGGCTTTCCTTGAACTGGGCAACTGTTAGAACCAGGCAGATATGGGGTCATTATCTGATTTCAATATGTGCACAGAACTAGAATATTGATCCAGATTTTTACATTACCCATCCCTCTTGTTTCTTCTAAATAGCAGTCAGAGATCACTGATTAGTTCACAGGAATAAGAAAAGTGAGTTTAAATTGCAGAAAAAAACTTGAAAACAACTAATGAAACCAGAATCTAATAACAGGTGTACCATAGTTTTTGCACCATAATGTTTTTTCTCTCTCCAGTCTCCCACTTTTACTAAATACAAATCGTGGTAAGACTGGTTTGTTTTATCATACTTGGCCTGATCATTTGTATAAAGTGTAGCAAGAATAATTATTTTTCACATACACTCTTTATATTTTTATTTATATTTTGTTTTTTAATAGAGTCAATCTCCCAATGTTGCCCAGGCTGATCTCGAACTCCTGGCCTCAAGCAATCCTCCTGCCTCGGCCTCCCAAAGTGCTGGGACTGCAGGCATAGGCCACCATGCCCAGTCTCACATAAGCTCTTTTAAAATTGACTTTGATGGGCCTGGCATAGTGGCTCACACCTGTAGTCCCAGCACTTTGGGAGGCTGAGGCAGGCGGATCACCCGAGGTCAGGAGTTCAAGACCAGCC
>NW_022335357.1:0-1103 GCF_002776525.5 Piliocolobus tephrosceles
TTGAGTTCTTTGTAGATTCTGGAAATTAGCCCTTTGTCAGATGAGTATATTGCAAAACTTTTCTCCCATTCTGTAAGTTGCCTGTTCACTCTGATGGTAGTTTCTTTTGCTGTGCAGAAGCTCTTTAGTTTAATTAGATCCCATTTGTCAATTTTGGCTTTTGCTGCCATTGCTTTTGGTGTTTTAGACATGAAGTCCTTGCCCATGCCTATGTCCTGAATGGTACTACCTAGATTTTCTTCTAGGGTTTTTATGGTATTAGGTCTAACATTTAAATCTCTAATCCATCTTGAATTAATCTTCGTATAAGGAGTAAGGAAAGGATCCAGTTTCAGCTTTCTGCTTATGGCTAGCCAATTTTCCCAGCACCATTTATTAAATAGGGAATCCTTTCCCCATTTCTTGTTTCTCTCGGGTTTGTCAAATATCAGATGGTTGTAGATGTGTGGCATTATTTCTGAGGACTCCGTTCTGTTCCATTGGTCTATATCTCTGTTTTGGTACCAGTACCATGCTGTTTTGGTTACTGTAGCCTTGTATTATAGTTTAAAGTCAGGTAGCGTGACGCCTCCGGCTTTGTCCTTTTGACTTAGGATTGTCTTGGCAATGCGGGCTCTTTTTTGGTTCCATATGAACTTTAAAGCAGTTTTTTCCAATTCTGTGAAGAAACTCATTGGTAGCTTGATGGGGATGGCATTGAATCTATAAATAACCTTGGGCAGTATGGCCATTTTCACGATATTGATTCTTCCTATCCATGAGCATGGTATGTTCTTCCATTTGTTTGTGTCCTCTTTGTTTTCACTGGGCAGTGGTTTGTAGTTCTCTTTGAAGAGGTCCTTTACATCCCTTGTAAGTTGGATTCCTAGGTATTTTATTCTCTTTGAAGCAATTGTGAATGGAAGTTCATTCCTGATTTGGCTCTCTGCTTGTCTGTTACTGGTGTATAAGAATGCTTGTGATTTTTGCACATTAATTTTGTATCCTGAGACTTTGCTGAAGTTGCTTATCAGCTTAAGAAGGTTTTGGTCTGAGACGATGGGATTTTCTAAGTATACAATCATGTCATCTGCAAACAGGGACAATTTGACTTCTTCTTTTCC
>NW_022335358.1:0-3968 GCF_002776525.5 Piliocolobus tephrosceles
ACAGTGTTAAGTTATTCTTTAGATTGAGCAGTTTGAAATCAATGTTTAAACACTGTGCCTGTGTAACCGAAAATGTGATATTTCAGAGCGCACTGAGGACTATAGCAAATAGTGCAATATACTGCAATAAAATCGAGAAAGAAGCGTTCCAAGAATATGTTCTCTGATATGTGCATTCACTTCACAGAATTTATGCTTACTCTATGTTGTTCAGTTTCGAAATTCTGTCTCTGAAGAAACTGTGAAGTGATATTTATTTGCACCCAGAGGCTTGTGGTGAGCAAGGAAACATCTTCCGATGAAACCTGCAGAGTAACTTTCTGAGCAACTGCTTTGCGATGTGTGTATTCGTCTCATAGATTTAAACCATTCTTTGGATTGGGAAGATGGAAATCACTGTTTTTGTGGAATGTGAGGAAGGACATTTGGGATCGATCCTTAGAACATGGAAAAATAAATATCCTCGGGTAAAATCCACAAGGAAGCTTTCTGTGAACCTTCTCTGTGTCGTCTTAATTCCTCTCACTTAGTTAAGCTTCTCCTTATGTTGAGTAGTTTTATAACCCTGTGTATGTTTATCGTCTGATGGGACATTCTGGAGCACTTTGAAGCGTACGGCGGAAAATGAAATATGTTCAGACCGAAACTGGAGAGAAGCTTTCCGAGGAACTGCTTTGTGACGTGTGCATTCCACTCACAGAAATATACCTTTTTCTCCTAGAAGATTCCGGAATCCCTTTTGGAGAAAAAGCTACCAAGAGACTTTTGGGAGTACACCGACGGTTATGGTGAAAAAGGAAATATCCTTAGACATACCTGGAGAGAAGTTTTCTACGGAACTGCTTCGTGTTAGATATATCTATTCATCTCACACAGTTCAAATCTTTCTTATATTACACAGTTTGGAAACTCTGTCATGCACGAATCCACAAAGTGACATTTGGGAGCAGACTCAGGCCTATGGTGAAAGTGGACATATCTTCAGATAAAAATTGGATAGAAACTTTCTGAGAAACTAGTTGTGATGTGTGCATTCTGCTCAGGGTGTTATACCTCTTTCCTCAAAAGGCAGTGTTTACACACTGTTCTTGTGTAACCGAAAAAGTGATATTTCGGAGCACATTGTGGACTATGGCAAATAGTGAAATATACTGAAATAAAATCGAGAAACCAGCTTTCCAAGAATCTGCTCTCTGATATGTGCATTCACTTCACAGAATTAATGCTTACTCTATGTTGCCCAGTTTCGAAATTCTGTCTTTGAAGAATGTGTGAAGGGATATTTAGTGACGCCCGGAGGCTTGTGGTGAGCAACGAAACATCTTCTGATGAAACGTGCCAAGTAACTTTCTGAGCAACTGCTTTGCGATGTGTGTATTCGACTCATAGATTTAAACTGTTCTTTGGATTGAGCAGATTGAAATCACTGTTTTTGTGGAATCTGAGGAACAACATTTGGGAACGATCATTAGAACATAGAGAAAGAAATATCCTCAGGTAAAATCCAGAAGGAAGCTTTCTGTGAAACTACTCTGTGTCATTTTAATTCCTCTCACTTAATTAAGCCTCTCCATACGTTGAGTAGTTTTATAATCCTGTGTATGTTTAGCATGTGATGGGACATTCGGGAGCAGTTTGAGCCTTACGTTGAAAAAGGAAATTGATTTGTTTTTCTAAAGACCACCAGAGCGGGCAGAAAAAACCAGCGAGCAGGCAAGCGTAGGAGCAAAACTGCAAATTTATTTTGGTCACCTAGCTTCAGGGAAATAGGTGGGGAGGGAGAGGTCTGTCTGCCTCCGGCAAAGGAGGCCAACAGAGTCGCCCGTGGAGCTCTCGGATGGAGTTCCTGCAGTCCCGACAGGAGTGGGGAAGCTGGGAAGTCCATGCCGCGCTCTGCTGGGAGCAGCTTTTCTGGGAGTGGGAGGGCAATAGGCAGTGCACAGGCGTGTTGGGGGGCATTCCGCAGGTGCGACCAGGTAAATCTTGGTCTCTTCAGATTGACATCACCTGGCACATGCCCGGTTGTTCTGCACCTTCCCGGGCGCTGGCTGCATTTTCGCACGCGTGGCAAAAGTTGGTGATTAAGAACCCGGAAGTGCGCCATCTTACCTCCGTTCGTCCAAACAGTCCAATCTTTTATTGGTAATAGTGCTAAGGGCCACCGACGTCTGTCTACCTACTTCCTGCTCTTAAGGGGCGTCATTAATGTTGGGGCCTATGGTTGGTACTTGGACGTACGGATGAAGAATAAAATAAGGCACAGTATTAGTATAGGAATGAGGAATGGAAGCATTTGTTGGAATATGGGCAAAACCCAGAAGGATGGTACTGGCAAGGCTGGGGAGTATGATAGAGTTAAGAAAATTTAGTAAGAGTGGGTGAAAGCCAAACTGATTTCCACCGATTGCTTTCAGTAGGGGCCCTTTTTAGCTGGGAATGAGGAATGAGTGCACAAAGTAGTTGTTGTCCAGGCAGCAATTAAGGAGTGGAGTTTTTGTGGAGTGGATGGCTTTCTGTCTACTCCTACTACAAAGATATTGGATGGAAGGCTAGGTCCAGCGAAGGACGACAAAACAGAATAGGTAGCCTCACTCTCGATTAAAAAATTAATTGTCTTACCCGCTACCAGGAGAGTTACCCACAGCTCGGTGAGGGTGATGTGGTCCCCAAGTCTCGGCACCTTCAGTTGTCGTCGTCCAGATGTAGGAGCTAGAAGGAGCTCCCAGGATCCTAGGAAAGGGGGTCACGTGGAGACGTGGCACCTTTCTCAGGGTGGGGCCATCTGACTTCCAGTGTCCTCCCTGCTGGCAATCCGGGCAGGGGGTTGCTGGTGGACGAGGGTGAGAATATTCACTGGCCCAATGTCCTGATGCCTTGCACTTATAGCAAGTCTCCGTTGGGGCTTGGGGAACTTGCGGACACCTGTTGGCATAGTGTCCTGCCTTGCTGAACTTATAGCAGGCTCCTTTTGTAGCCTTGGTGTCTGCGGGATGTGTGATCTGTGGCCTGGGGTTACGACTGGGCTGTAAAGCCGCTGCTAGGAGCTGAAACTTCTGTTCAAGTAGAGCCTGTTGCTGTGCTTCAGCTGTCTCTTCTCTGGAGTTATAGACCTTAAAGGCTAGTTTAACGAGGTCTTTTATTGGTGTCTGAGGACCATTCTCTACCTTTTGAAGTTTTTTTTTATGAATGTCAGGAGCTGATTGAGAAAAGAAATAAGATGCCAAAATGGTGGCCCCTTTGGGGGAGGCCGGATCTAACCAGGTATATTGGGTTAGAACCTCAGTCAGCCTATTTAAGAATGCGGCTGGATATTCTTCTGGATTTTGAACTAAATTCCTTTATGTATATGGTAGGATTAGCTGAGAAATCACATAAACAATTCTCAATATTGGAACGATGGGCCAGTGAAAAAGGGACATGTACTCTGACTACCACCTCCACCCCAGCTACCTCTCGCAAAGGTGCTAACACTGTAGGAGTGTGTGGGGCAGGAGTGGGGGTGTTCGCAGGGCACTTAGAGCGTATGTGGGCAGAAATAGGGGATCCTAGGTGCCCGGCTAAGGATGTGGAAGGGGGCACGGGTGCGAGAGGGCTACCAGTCGATGAGGAGCAAGGAGGAGGAGTCTGGGCAGGAAGGGTGGGGTTGGAGTGAGCGGGGAGAGAAGGAGGAGTATAGGGCAGTTTGGGGCGGGAGTGTAAGGCCCAAAAGTCTTGAATGTAATTAATTTCGGACCACTTGCTTAGCCCCTGGCAGAAATTGCTGAGGTCGATCACACCACAGTGGAAAGGAAAATTAACCGCTTCCTCCTAAGGTCTTGTTCGAGCTGTAAGTTTTTAAATTGGCTAGGATGCACCCTAAGCGTGTGCTCTTTGGCAATTTGGACTGGGGGTTTCCCATTTGTTTCCTCTTTACTTACACAATGGACACAATGGAAATGGAAGTGGATCTCTGCCTGGCTTCAAAGCGT
>NW_022335359.1:0-1204 GCF_002776525.5 Piliocolobus tephrosceles
AAGTAGCTGGGACTACGGGTGCCCGCCACCTCGCCCGGCTAGTTTTTGTATTTTTAGTAGAGACGGGGTTTCATCGTGTTAGCCAGGATGGTCTCGATCTCCTGACCTCGTGATCCACCCGTCTCGGCCTCTTGGCTTCTATTTTCAACTGATGATGGGCTATAACCCCTCTGTAAGTTGAGGATCATCTGTCTTGAATCTGGTTTTACAGGCATAACTGAAGGTGAAAGGATAGAATCACAGTGTGTTACTGGCACACGTGCGTTGGCAAGTGAAGCAAGAAGAATTCAAAATGTAAGTTGCATTCATGTGGGAAGCACAAAGAATTAAATTCAAAACAATGAAACATTAGAGAAAAGCATGGAGTTAAAAGACAACAGAATCAGATGTTTGCTATTTCTCATTTTAACACTAGTGCTTTGCTGGCTTCTAATAAACATGTACTCCAGGAGGCTAAGACTGAAAAGTGACACTAGTGAAAAATAGCCTTGAAGTGGTTCTTAGAAATGTTGGTGAATGTGGGGTAAAGATGCCACTAAACTTTAATTTTCCATCAACACACAAATTCAAAGTTTTCCAGAGCGAGCAAGTGAAATGGAAGATCCACTGACAGGACACATGCAGTGTGCAAGGGGAACACTTTTCAGCACTCCTTGATGGATGCACAAATAATGCCAACGTGGTCAATGTTTTTGGTAAATGTGCAATGGAATGTGGTGGTTGTGTGAAGGAAGAATTTTCAGCTTCATTTTTGATAAACACAACCAGCTCCGGACTGTGCAAAACCATGGAGCATTGCATAGTTAACAGAGGTGATTTGGAGTTTTTTAGCTTTGCATGAGGATGTTCTGATGCAGAAGCTACAGTGACAGGAAACCATTCTGGACCAGTTACAGAATTAAGGAACTTGTGCCGGGTTGGAAATAAATCAATGACTTCTCTCTTCTGTATTTGAGAAGTTTTTTCTCTGCTCCTCTGTGATTGTTAATTTTTTTTTTTTTTTTTAGACAATCTCATCTGTCACCCAGGCTGGAGTACAGTGGCGCGAACTCGGCTCACTGCAAGCTCCGCCTCCCGGGTTCATGCCATTCTCCTGCCTTATCCTCCCAAGTAGCTGGGACTACAGGCCCCTGCCACCATGCCCGGCTAATTTTTTGTATTTTTAGTAGAGACGGGGTTTCACCATGTTAGCCAGAATGGTCTC
>NW_022335360.1:0-3082 GCF_002776525.5 Piliocolobus tephrosceles
CCGGGGAAGTCCTTGCAGGTGGGAGGCCATACAGAGACCTAGTGTGTGCCGCTGATTGTCCCACCACTGCTGGGCGACTGGAGGACTGCAGGAGGCACCAGGTGACTCTCTCTTTTTATGTCACAGCAGCTCCTGTGCTGACCTTCCAGTTACATTTTGGAACTGTAATACTAAGGAAGAAATAAACTAATTTGTATGATATTCTGCACTGAAATTCCGTTATAGTCACTAGTGATGAAGCTCACCCCAAGGTCTTGGAGGGTGGGCAAGGACTTATTGGTGTTGGGGGTTGAGGAGGGGCTCTCTGACCGTCCAGCATGGCGTTTCTGGGTGTCCCTGGCCTTGGTTCGCCCTGGGGTGGGTGCATCAGTATGCCTTTGCCAGCAGGGGCAGCCTTGGGAGGCCCCAAGAACCATGGCCAAGCGGCAGGTGTGGGCTGGGGGCACTGAGGTGGGAAAGCCAGAAGCTGGAGACTCCCTATGTCCTGATAAACCCCCACCCAGCCACAAAGAACAGGCACATCTCCTTCCACCAGCTGTGCCATGCCCTGCCTGAGTCACAGGCTTGTCTGTCTCCTGCCTGGGCTGACAGCTCAGGCCCAGCTGCCACTGGGGACAAGCCCAGTGGAAAACACCCAAGAATGATGAAGATCAAATGTCTTCCCATAAGGGTGTTTTGGGTGGCTCCAGCATGGATTACCAGACAGGGCAGGCCAAGGCCTGGCAGGCTTTTCTCTTCTGGGGACATGGATTCAGCAAGGCTGGGGGTTCCTGAAGTCACACAGCACAGCAGTGGCGGCAGAGTTGGGACAGGGACTGGCTCAGTGTGTGGGTCAGGAGCAAGTCAGCAGGCTCTGCTCCCCACCCCTTGGAAGGGACTGCCACCACGGGCAGTTCTGACTAAGGCCTGGGAAGCCATGACTTAGAGAGTGGGTCCCCAGGGTCTCTTTGGGCCGGCCGGGCTGCTGTAGACAGACAGGAAGCATGACTGACACTCCTCCACCCTTGGGCAGTGCAGCGGGGCTGGGACTCATGCTAGCTTGCCCAGCAACTTGCTTTCCTGCATGACCTCTGGCAGGCTGCCCTCTCTGTGCAAAGCCACAGCTGCAGCCTGCTTGGGGTCCTCTCCCTCTTCCACCTGCTCAGGGTGTCCTGGAACTTGGAGGGGGGCAGTTGGAGCCTAGGATGGGCCTGGGTCAACAGGACATGTGCCCTTGGGCCAGTTACTTCTTCTCAGAGCCTTGGGCTCCTCCTCTGAGGATGGGGCATGTTGGTGTGAAATGAGTTGAGCATGTTGAGTTGGGGAGCAGCAGGACAGGCACCTTCAGGCAGCCGCCCTGGCCACGCTCCCTCCCTCCCTTCCAAGTCCTGGGACAGACATTCATCACAAAAGGGTTCAGCCTCTGATACTGTTTCTTGGTCTCAGTCCTTAAGGAGCAATTTTTTTTTTTTTTTTTTTTTTTTTTGGAGATGCAGTCTTGCTCGATTGCCTAGGCTGGAGTGCAAAGGTGCAATCTCAACTCACTGCAACCTCTGCCTCTCGGGTTCAAGCGAATCTCCTTCCTCAGCCTCCCAAGTAGCTGGGATTATAGGTGCCCACCACCGCAACTGGCTACTTTTTGTATTTTTAGTAGAGACGGGGTTTCACCACATTGGCCAGGCTGGATTAAAACTCCTGATCTCAGGTGATCTGCCTGCCTCAGGCTCCCAAAGTGCTGGGAGCCGCTGTGCCCAGTCAGGAGTGATTTTCAGTAGTGTCCACTCCATCCTCAGCATACACCCAGCCCTGAGTGGCAGTGGCTGCCACATGCAGGCTCCAGGGCCACACTCCCCTTTTGTCCAGGGATGTCAGATGCTGGAGAACAGAATATGGGAGGTGACCCCTGTAGGCTGCAGGGCAACCTCTCTGAACCTTAGTGTCCCCACCTGGAGAAGGGGTGTAACACCTTCCAAGGGGAGGGCTGAGGAGGAAATTGTCAACGGCTGAGTCCAAGGCTCACAGACAGAGGGCAGGGTTGGATCCAGGGCTGGGCCTGGGCCTGGGAGGACAGTGTCTGCCCCTTCCCCAGCCTCCCGCCCCTGGCCAGGACAGGACCCTTTTCAAAGAACCTTCATGCCCCTCTCTTCCCTGCTGTGGGCACCACTGTCTGGCTCCATGGGACTAGATTTTATGGGAGGGGAAGGGGCTGTGGGTAGGCAGGTGCCAGGTGCTGGACCATCGATCAGCATGGTAGGAACCTGTTGCTGGGGCTGGCGGTGGGAAACGGGCCACTCTGAGGCAGTAGCAATTAGCCCAGCCCTATCTCTGGGCACAGAGATGAAGGGACACGTGGGGACAAGTAAGGCACAGGTGGCCAGACTGCTCTTCCCCTCTCTGCCTGCTTTTTCCAGAAGAGTCAACAGATAGAACAGACAGGGCCAGGGAGGAGCCCATGGGGGACCCAGTCCCCACCACTCCAAGGGGCAGTCCCTGCAAGTGACAAAGTGGGCTTAATCCCTGTGGAACAGGTCTCAGAGGACCACAGAGTGGGGCCCCAGGGTAGGCTGGGAGCCTGAGCTAGAGGCAGACAGCAAGTAAGGGCCAAGCTGTGCCCCTGCCCAGAAGACCTTCCTGCCCCCAGCACCCCACCCTCTGCAGACAGGCCTCCCTGGGCAGCAGCCCCCCAGCTTCCAAGGCATTCCGTGCCTCACCAGATGCCATGCTCTCATGGACCCAATTGCTGCTCTGCCCCTGCAGATCTGCCCCAGAGGAGCAGGTGAAAAGCCACACTGCCTGCAGCGGCCTCTGCCCCCAACTCCCCCCACTGCCCCCTGCCCCAGTGCATCTGTCCTGCCAGGCTTCTGTGACCACCTCCAGCCACAGGGACTGTACTCAGCCTCGGGTTCTGGGTCACAGGGTCCCATCTCCCAGACCAGCCTCCCACTTCTCAGGTGGGCCACGAAGCCTAGAGAGAGTGGGCCTTACAGGCTGTCAGCGGAAACCAGGGACTGAGCCCAGGCCCACTGGGGAGGGAGGCCGGCTGCAGGCTGTGCTCTTCAGGGCCGAGGCTTGGCTGGGCCCTCCTGCCCCAGGTTATCAGAGC
>NW_022335361.1:0-1536 GCF_002776525.5 Piliocolobus tephrosceles
GGATCAATCCAACAGGAAGAGCTAACTATCCTAAATATATATGCACCTAATACAGGAGCACCCAGATTCATAAAGCAAGTCCTTAGAGACTTACAAAGAGACTTAGACTCCCATACAATAATAATGGGAGACTTCAACACTCCACTGTCAACATTAGACAGATCAACGAGACAGAAAGTTAACAAGGATATCCAGGAATTGAACTCATCTCTGCACCAAGCGGACCTAATAGACATCTATAGAACTTTCCACCCCAAGTCATCAGAATATACATTCTTCTCAGCACCACATCACACTTATTCCAAAATTGACCACATAATTGGAAGTAAAGCACTCCTCAGCAAATGTAAAAGAACAGAAATTATAACAAACTGTCTCTCAGACCACAGTGCAATCAAACTAGAACTCAGGACTGAGAAACTCAATCAAAACCGCTCAACTACATGGAAACAGAACAACCTGCTCCTGAATGACTACTGGGTACATAACGAAATGAAAGCCGAAATGAAGATGTTCTTAAACCAATGAGAACAAAGATACAACATACCAGAATCTCTGGGACACATTTAAAGCAGTGTGTAGAGGGAAATTTATAGCACTAAGTGCCCACAAGAGAAAGCAGGAAAGATCTAAAATTGACACTCTAACATCACAATTAAACGAACTAGAGAGGCAAGAGCAAACACATTCAAAAGCTAGCAGAAGGCAAGAAGTAACTAAGATCAGAGCAGAACTGAAGGAGACAGAGACACAAAAAACCCTCCAAAAAATCAATGAATCCAGGAGTTGGTTTTTGAAAAGATCAACAAAATTGACAGACCGCTAGCAAGAGTAATAAAGAAGAAAAGAGAGAGGAATCAAATAGATGCAATAAAAAATGATAAAGGGGATATCACCACCGACCCCACAGAAATACAAACTACCATCAGAGAATACTATAAACACCTCTACGCAAATCAACTAGAAAATCTAGAAGAAATGGATAATTTCCTGGACACGTAGACTCTCCCTAGACTAAACCAGGAAGAAGTTGAATCCCCCAAGAGACCAATAGCAGGCTCTGAAATTGAGGCAATAATTAATAGCCTACCCACCAAAAAAAGCCCAGGACCAGATGGATTCACAGCTGAATTCTACCAGAGGTACAAGGAGGAGCTGGTACCATTCCTTCTGAAACTATTCCAATCAATAGAAAAAGAGGGAATCCTCCCTAACTCATTTTATGAGGCCAACATCATCCTGACACCAAAGCCTGGCAGAGACACAACAAAAAAAGAGAATTTTAGACCAATCTCCCTGACGAACATCGATGCAAAAATCCTCAATAAAATACTGGCAAACCGGATTCAGCAGCACATCAAAAGGCTTTTCCACCATGATCAAGTGGGCTTCATCCCTGGGATGCAAGGCTGCTTCAACATTCGCAAATCAATAAACGTAATCCAGCATATCAACAGAACCAAATACAAGAACCACATGATTATCTCAATAGATGCAGAAAAGGCTTTTGACAAAATTCATCAGCCCTTCATGCTA
>NW_022335363.1:0-3714 GCF_002776525.5 Piliocolobus tephrosceles
AAAGGACATTTGGGAGCGTATTGACACCTATGTTGGAATAGAAAATATCTTTAGATAAAAACCAGAAAGAAACGTTCTCAGAAACTGCTGTGTGATGTGTGCATTCTTCTCACAGTTAGAACTTTCTTTTAACTCAGTAGTTTGGAAACAATGTTTTTTAGATTCTGCGAAAGGACATTTGGGACTGCATTGAGGCCTGTGGTGAAAAGGAATATATCTGCAGACAAAAACTAGAAATAAAGTTGCTGAGAAACTGCTTTTTGATGTGTGCATTACTCTAACAGAGTTAAACCTTTATTTTGACTTACCAGTTTGGAAACAGTGTTTTTGTAGAATCTGCAAAAGTACTTTTGGGAGCACACTCCGGCCAATAGTGAAAATGAAAATATCTTCAGATTAATCTAGAAAGAAACTTTCTGAGAAACTGCCTTGTTCTGTGTGCATTCATCTCACAAGGTTCAACTTTTTTTTATTTAGCAGTTGGATTCACTGTTTTTGTCCATTCTGCAAATGGATATTTGGGAACTGATTCAGGCCAATGCTGAAAAGCAGATATACCAAGATAAAAACTAGAAGGAAGCTTTCTGAGAAACCTCTTTGTGATGTGTGCATTCATCTTACAGAATTAAACCTTTATTTTGATTCAGTCATTTGGAAAGACTGTTTTTGCAGAATTTGCAAAAGGACATTTTAGAGCTCATTGGGGCCTATGGTGCAAATGAAATATCATTAGATAAAAACTAGAAAGAGGATATCTAAGAAATTTCTTTGTGATCTGTACATCCATCTCACATACTTAAAGCTTTCTTTTGATTCATCAGCTTGAAAACACTGTTTTTGCTCTTTCTGCTAATGAACATTTGGGAACTCATTGATTCCAATGCTGAAAAAGCAAATATCCCAAGATGAAAACTGGAAGGTTTCTCTCTGAGCAACCGGTTTCTGGCTTGTGCTTTCTTCTCTCAGAGGTCAACCTTTCTTATGATGTCAATGGACACCCAAATATCCCTTTGCAGATTCTCCAGAAAGAGTGTTTCCAAAACGATGAATCAAAAGAAAAGTTTAACACGCTTTGATGAATCCACACATCACAAAGTCATTTCACAGGTAAGTTTTTTCTGATTTTTATCTTTGGATATTCATTTTTGCCTCATAGGCTTCATAAGCAATTGTACACATAGCTTCTTTCTGGTTTTTATGTGGGACTATTCAGTTTCTTCTCGTAGGCTTCAAAGGATTCCCAAATGTCTCCTTGCATATTCTCCAAAAAGAATGTTTACAACTTGTGAAATCATAAGAAAGTTTTTGGGGGGGCAGAGCAAGATGGCCGAATAAGAACAGCTCCAGTCTCCATCTCCCAGCGTGAGTGACACACAAGACTGGTGATTTCTGCATTTTCAACTGAGGTACTGTGGTCATCTCACTCGGGAGAGCCGGACAATCGGTGCTGGTCAGGTGCTGCAGCCTGACCAGCGAGAGCCGAAGCAGGGCGAGGCATTGCCTCACCTGGGAAGCACAAGGGGGAAGGGAGTCCCTTTTCCTAGCCAGGGGAACTGAGACACACAACACCTGGAAAATCGGGTAACTCCCACCCCAATACTGTGCTGTAACACCGCACATGGGAGAATATATCCCACACCTGGTCGGGAGGGTCTCACACCCATGGAGCCTCCCTCCTTGCTAACACACCAGTCTGCAGCAATCTAAACCCAAGGCAGCACCGAGGCTGGGGGAGGGGCGCCCACCATCGCTGAGGCTTAAGTAGGTAAATAAAGCCGCTGGGAAGCTTGAACTGGGTGGAGCTCACAGCAGCTCAAGGAAACCTGCCTGTCTCTGTAGACTCCGCCTCGGGGGACAGGGCTCAGCTAAAGGAGCAGAAACCTGTGCAGACGCGAACGACTCTGTCTGACAGCTTTGAAGAGAGCAGTGGATCTCCCAACATGGAAGTTGAGATCTGAGAAGGGGCAGTCTGCCTGCTCAGGTGGGTCCCTGACCCCTGAGTAGCCTAACTGGGAGACATCCCCCACTAGGGGCAGTCTGACACCCCACACCTCACAGGGGGGAGTACACCCCTGAGAGGAAGTTTCCAAAGCAAGAATCAGACAGGTGCACTCGCTGTTCAGCAATATTCTGTCTTCTGCAACCTCTGCTGCTGATACCCAGGCAAACAGGGTCTGGAGTGGACCTCAAGCAATCTCCAACAGACCTATAGCTGAGGGTCCTGACTGTCAGAAGGAAAACTATCAAATAGGAAGGACACCTATACCAAAACCCCATCAGTACGTCACCATCATCAAAGATCAGAGACAGATAAAACCACAAAGATGGGGAAAAAGCAGGGCAGAAAAGCTGGAAATTCAAAAAATAAGAGCGCATATCCTCCTGCAAAGGAGCACAGCCCATCGCCAGCAATGGATCAAAGCTGATCAGAGAATGATTTTGATGAGATGAGAGAAGAAGGCTTCAGTCCATCAAACCTGTCAGAGCTAAAGGAGGAATTACGTACCCAGTGCAAAGAAACTAAAAATCTTGAAAAAAGAGTGGAAAAATTGGCAGCTAGACTAATTAATGCAGAGATGGTCATAAACGAAATGACAGAGATGAAAACCATGACATGAGAAATACGTGACAAATGAACAAGCTTCAGTAACCGACTTGATAAACTGGAAGAAAGAGTATCAGCGATGGAGGATCAAATGAATGAAATGAAGCGAGAAGGGAAACCAAAAGAAAAAAGAAGAAAAAGAAATGGACAAAGCCTGCAAGAAGTATGGGATTATGTAAAAAGACCAAATCTACATCTGATTGGGGTGCCTGAAAGTGAGGGGGAAAATGGAACCAAATTGGAAAACACTCTACAGGATACCATTCAGGAGAACTTCCCCAACCTAGCAGGGCAGGCCAAAATTCAAATTCAGGAAATACAGAGAACGCCACAAAGATACTCCTCCAGAAGAGCAACTCCAAGACACATAATTGCCAGATTCACCAAAGTTGAAATGAAGGAAAAAATCTGAAGGGCAGCCAGAGAGAAAGGTCGGGTTACCCACAAAGGGAAGCCCATCAGACTGACAGCAGATCTCTCGGCAGAAACTCTACAACCCAGAAGAGAGGGGGGCCAATATTCATCGTTCTTAAAGAAAAGAATTGTAAACCCAGAATTTCATATCCAGCCAAACTAAGCTTCATAAGTGAAGGAGAAATAAATTTCTTTACAGATAAGCAAATGCTTAGAGATTTTGTCACCACCAGGCCTGCCTTACAAGAGACCCTGAAGGAAGCCCTAATTATGGAAAGTAACAACCGGTACCAGCCATTGGAAAAACATGCCAAAATGTAAAGATCATCGAGGCTAGGAAGAAACTACATCAACTAATGAGCAAAATAACCAGTTAATATCATAATGGCAGGATCAAGTTCACACATAACAATATTAACCTTAAATGTAAATGGACTAAATGCTCCAATTAAAAGACACAGACTGGCAAACTGGATAAAGAGTCAAGACCCATCAGTCTGCTGTCTTCAGGAGACCCATCTCACATGCAGAGACATACACAGGCTCCAAATAAAGGGATGGAGGAAGATCTACCAAACAAATGGAGAACAAAAAAAAGCAGGGGTTGCAATCCTAGTCTCTGATAAAACAGACTTTAAACCATCAAAGATCAAAAGAGACAAAGAAGGCCATTACATAATGGTAAAGGGATCAAT
>NW_022335364.1:0-2316 GCF_002776525.5 Piliocolobus tephrosceles
AAAAGACCAAATCTACGTCTGATTGGGGTGCCTGAAAGTGAGGGGGAAAATGGAACCAAATTGGAAAACACTCTACAGGATAACATCCAGGAGAACTTCCCCAACCTAGCAGGGCAGGCCAACATTCAAATTCAGGAAATACAGAGAACGCCACAAAGATACTCCTCCAGAAGAGCAACTCCAAGACACATAATTGCCAGATTCACCAAAGTTGAAATGAAGGAAAAAATCTTAAGGGCAGCCAGAGAGAAAGGTCGGGTTACCCAAAAGGGAAGCCCATCAGACTGACAGCAGATCTCTCGGCAGAAACTCTACAAGCCAGAAGAGAGTGGGGGCCAATATTCAACGTTCTTAAAGAAAAGAATTTTAAACCCAGAATTTCATATCCAGCCAAACTAAGTTTCATAAGTGAAGGAGAAATAAAATTCTTTACAGATAAGCAAATGCTTAGAGATTTTGTCACCACCAGGCCTGCCTTACAAGAGACCCTGAAGGAAGCCCTAAACATGGAAAGGAACAACCAGTAGCAGCCATTGCAAAAACATGCCAAAATGTAAAGACCATCGAGCCTAGGAAGAAACTGCATCAACTAATGAGCAAAATAACCAGTTAATATCATAATGGCAGGATCAAGTTCACACATAACAATATTAACCTTAAATGTAAATGGTCTAAATGCTCCAATTAAAAGACACAGACTGGCAAACTGGATAAAGAGTCAAGACCCATCAGTCTGCTGTCTTCAGGAGACCCATCTCACATGCAGAGACATGAATAGGCTCAAAATAAAGGGATGGAGGAAGATCTACCAAGCAAATGGAGAACAAAAAAAAAGCAGGGGTTGCAATCCTAGTCTCTGATAAAACAGACTTTAAACCATCAAAGATCAAAAGAGACAAAGAAGGCCATTACATAATGGTAAAGGGAACAATTCAACAGGAAGAGCTAACTATCCTAAATATATATGCACCCAATACAGGAGCACCCAGATTCATAAAGCAAGTCCTTAGAGACATACAAAGAGACTTAGACTCCCATACAATAATAATGGGAGACTTCAACACTCCACTGTCAACATTAGACAGATCAACGAGACAGAAAGTTAACAAGGATATCCAGGAATTGAACTCATCTCTGCACTAAGCGGACCTAATAGACATCTATAGAACTCTCCACCCCAAGTCAACAGAATATCCATTCTTCTCAGCACCACATCACACTTATTCCAAAATTAACCACATAATTGGAAGTAAAGCACTCCTCAACAAATGTAAAAGAACAGAAATTATAACAAACTGTCTCTCTGACCACAGTGCAATCAAACTAGAACTCAGGACTAAGAAACTCAATCAAAACCGCTCAACTACGTGGAAACTGAACAACCTGCTCCTGAATGACTACTGGGTACGTAACGAAATGAAAGCAGAAATAAAGATGTTCTTTGAAACCAATGAGAACAAAGATACAACATACCAGAATCTCTGGGACACATTTAAAGCAGTGTGTAGAGGGAAATTTATAGCACTAAGTGCCCACAGGACAAAGCAGGAAAGATCTAAAATGGACACTCTAACATCACAATTAAAAGAACTGGAGAGGCAAGAGCAAACACATTCGAAACCTAGCAGAAGGCAAGAATTAACTAAGATCAGAGCAGAACTGAAGGAGATAGAGACAAAAAACCCTCCGAAAAACCAATGAATCCCGGAGTTGGTTTTTTGAAAAGATCAACAAAATTGACAGACCGCTAGCAAGGCTAATAAAGAAGAAAAGAGAGAGGAATCAAATAGACGCAATAATAAATGATAAAGGGGATATCACCACCGACCCCACAGAAATACAAACTACCATCAGAGAATACTATAAATACCTCTATGCAAATCAACTAGAAAATCTAGAAGAAATGGATAATTTCCTGGACACTTACACTCTCCCAAGACTAAACCAGGAAGAAGTTGAATCCCTGAATAGACCAATAGCAGCCTCTGAAATTGAGGCAACAATTAATAGCCTACCCACCAAAAAAAGCCCAGGACCAGATGGATTCACAGCTGAATTCTACCAGAGGTACAAGGAAGAGCTGGTACCATTCCTTCTGAAACTATTCCAATCGATAGAAAAAGAGGGAATCCTCCCTAACTCATTTTATGAGGCCAACATCATCCTGATACCAAAGCCTGGAAGAGACACAACAAAAAAAGAGAATTTTAGACCAATCTCCCTGATGAACATCGATGCAAAAATCCTCAATAAAATACTGGCAAACCGCATTCAGCAGCACATCAAAAAGCTTATCCACCATGATCAAGTGGGCTT
>NW_022335365.1:0-8111 GCF_002776525.5 Piliocolobus tephrosceles
TGCAGGAGCCTCACTTGATGAGCCGATGCTCATGCTGGGCCCTCTGCCTGGGACGCCGTCGTGTCCTCTCTGCCTCCACAGCCCTGCCCGGGGCCCCTCTGTACTGCCTGGCTCTTCTTATACGCCTTTGACCACACTCGTTCAGCCTTTGTGGAGTGCTCAGAGACGGGGTTCCTGACACTCCCACCTAAATGCAGGAGGTGCAGCCTTCAACACACTCGAAGAACGAACATCAGGTAGGTTCTGGGTGTGACGGGGCCACTTTAGAGTGGGCGGTCCCTTAGGCCAGACACCGCAGCTGAGACCTGAATGAATTCAAAGGAACCAACTGAGCTTTTCAGGTCTGAGATACAGCAAGTGCCACGGCCCAGCATTTTTTTTTCATTGCTGCTTCTCAGCATTTTCTTATCTCTATTTTTGCATACAGATAGTATGCTTTTGGGGTGGGTACTCTCGTTGTCCACCCAGCAGTCCTACAAGGCGTCTGTAAAATTCCGTCTCCTTTCAGTGCTGGGGTTGTAAATAAAATTAGTCTCATCCCAAAATTGCCAAAAGAAGAGAGCTTGTTCCACTAGAAGAGATGCATTAGAGAACAGAATCGGCCATCTTCACTCCTGAGTTTTTTTGACTTCACTCGTGCTTTTAGCTGCCTGGGGTGGTTGTATCCAGTTGATCATCAAGAGTGGAGAGTTGTCTTGCTAAGGTTTAGGAAGACGCGTATGATTCTGCCCAAATGCCACACTCTCTAGAGGTGTGACCTTGGGTAACTCGACCTTCTTGGACTTTGGTCTGGGTCAGAAGGCTGCAAGACGCCATCCCGGGACAGCCATCTGCAGAGCCTCTGCTCTGTGCCGGGCACCGTGCTGCGTTGCTTAGCTCGCAGCAGTGTTTCTGTGCCAGCATTTTGCAGGTGGGAAACAAGCTCAGGGAGGTTGAGTGGCTTTGCCCACGGTCCCTCAGGTGTGGCTGCTCTCCAAAGCCCTTGTTCTCCCCAGCACGCCCTGCTGAATGTGACCACAGCTTTTTGGGTTTGGAATGGAGTCAAAAAATGACAGATTTTTCATAAAGTAAAAGCCAACTTAAGTCAAGATTAGGCAGCATGATGGGACTTACTCTGTAGCTAATCTGATGGAGATGATATAAATTCTACCTCCAATGATGTACCTTTGTAGCACATTCTGCTAATACTTTTTCAGCCCCAGCTGTGTCACGGAGGCCACGAAGGCAAACTGGATGTGTACTTTGCCCCTCAGTAGCTTATGAACTAACAGGAGATAAAACATGACCCAGATACCTTCTGATCAAGGCCAGAAAGCTAAAGATAGTGATGAAGAACTAAATGTAGTTAGAGGAAGGGAGATTGTTCCTGGCTGACGCGATCAGAAGCGGCTTTGTTGAAGAAGTGGTATTTGAACTAGATTTGAAAGGGTGAGTCTGAGTTGAAAACGCAGAGCAGGAGAGACAGGTTCTGGGGCAGGTGGTGGGGTGCATTTCAACAACCACAGCAGAAGGCCCAGTGGTTTGCTGTGGATCAGATGCACGGACCAGTGTACACACTTGGGTCAGATGGAGGCCCCCGTCTCTCCCCATCCTCCCTCTTCCCACCCCCTAGAAATGTCCAGTTCCGTCCAACATGCCTGCCCCTTTTCATGCATCCACGCATTTACATGTTTTTCTTTATACTCAGAATGCCCTACCTGGCAACAATTCCCAGCCTTCAAAATGCCTCTCAGAGATCACTGCTTCCGGGCAGCCTACCACCTCTGGGCCACTCTGCCTCTTTATTGCACCTGTTGTACCATGATGACATTTTTCCTGGCTGCCTCACCTGTCTGCATCCCGTAGGGAACCTTGTCTGCCTTCAGAATTGTCAGTGGAGCTTTTGAAAGGCAGATCGGGTCTCCGCCCCAGGAGATCTGATGCAGCAGGTCTGCGAGGACTAAGGCATGGCAGGGAAACTTCCCACCATCTCAAGGGTGAGGCTGTCTTGGCTGGTGTATATGTATTTATCCAGAAATATTTAGTAAACATTCGCTGAATGAAATAAACACACAAGAAAGCACGAAGCATAATACCCACAGGGTAAGCCAGTCAGGATAGAGGATGAATATATTATTAGGCCAGCTTTGCTGCTGTGGTTATCCTGAAACAATAGGGTTTAGGTTGTCTGTCTGTGTGTATATGTATTTTGTTGTTTTGTAGTTTTGTTGAGACAAAGTGTTGCCTTCTCACCCAGGCTGGACTGATCACACCTCACCACGGCACAGCCTCAAACTCCCAGACTGAAACGATCCTTCCCCCTCAGCCTCCGGAGTAGCTGGGGCTACAGGCATGTACCATGAAGACTAATTTTAAAATGTTTTGTAGGTGTGGCACGGTGGCTGACGCCTGTAATCCCAGCACTTTGGGAGGCTGAGGCGGGTGCGTCACCTGAGATCAGGAATTTGAGGCCAGTCTGGCCAACATGGTGAAACTCTGTCTCTACTTAAAAATATAAAAAGTAGCCAGTCGTGGTGGCGCATGCCTGCAAGCCTAGCTACCAGCAAGGCCAAGTCAGGACAATCACTGGAACTGGGGAGGTGGAGGTTTCAGTGGGCCGAGAATTTCGTGCCACTGCAGTCCAGCCGAGGCAACAGAGAGAGAGTCTGTTTTTTGCGGGTTTTTTTTTTTTTGATTTTGGTTTTTAATGTTTTGTAGGGACAGGGTCTTGCTCGGTTGCCGAGGCTCGCCCTGAACTCCTGGCCTCAAGCAATCCTCCCACCTCAGCATCCCAAAGCACTGCTATTACAAGTGTGATCTGTGTTTGGCCCACAGAGAGAGATTCTGTGTGACTTCGTAAAATCAAACAGACATTATGCACAATCTAGTTGTCATTTGATTCACAGGTAGCCCAGAAATGGGGACTCCAGGGCTGCGGTGCCAGCTCGGTACACTTGACCTCTGTTATTTGTACTAGTGTATAAGAGACAGACGAGAGACACACTCCAGCCTGATCTCAGCGAGGGTCTTTATTCTGTCCTGTTTGACATTTTTATTGACTTTCTACTGTTTTAGGGTCACACCAGAAGGCTGAGTCCAAAGAGAGCCAGTTGGTGGTCCCAAATAAGTGGTTCTCAACCGAGGACAGTTTTGCCCCACAAAGGACACTTGGCAATATCTTGTCAGGACTTGGGATCACTGCTGGCATCTAGTGGGAAGTAGAGGCAGAGATGCTGCTGGGCATCCTCCAGCCACTCATGTCAAAGGATTATGTTGTGAAATGTTGGTTGGGAAATCGTGCTCTGGATGATGAGGTTTGCTGCTTTTTCTCCCTGGAGGAAAATGCTCATTATTTCTGCTCTGTGAGGGCAGGAGCCTTGTTTCTTTTGCTTCCCGACCTTCTCCCCTGAGCTGCATGAGAGCTGTTTCCCTGACACCTGTAGCAGTGTCTGATGCACATGGTCCGTACTCAATAAATATTTGTGGGATGTTGTTGAAGGTAGCTCTCCCCTTTGGTAGGTGTTTCGCTATTACAGACAGCGCTGCCTTGATCCTGGTAGAACATAACATCTTTATGGCTGAGTTTTTTAAAATTTTGGAATCCAGGAAGTGGAATTACTGGGTCAAAAAGCACATGTATTTGAAATTTTGTTAGATCTATTTGTAAAAAGTTGTTGAAGATATTCAGCCTGGCCGGGCACGGTGGCTCACGCCTGTAATTCCAACGCTTTGGGAGGCTGAGTGGGGCAAATCAGTTGAGGTCAGGAGTTTGAGACCAGCCTGGACAACATGGTGAAACCCCATCTCTACTAAAAATACAAAAATTAGCCAGGCGTAGTAGCGTGTGTCTGTAATCCCAGCTACCCAGGAGGCTGCGGAAGGAGAATCACTTGTACCTGGGAGGCGGAGGTTGCAGTGAGCTGAGATCATGCCATTGCACGCCAGCCTGGACAACAGAGGAAGATCCTCTCTCAAAAAAAGAAAAGAAAAGATAAGATATTCAGCCCTACTCCTCGATACATGCCCCTGGAGAAACTGACACATGTACACACATACATCCATGGAGATTCAGAGCAGACCTTAGAGCAGAATGTTGGAAAGTACCTGTCCATCAATAGGAGATTGGTGTACTCATACTGCAGAGAAAATCAACCCAAGAGCTACACAAGTCAATGAGGATAAAATTCACAAAGCAAAATGGAGTAAAGAAACCTGAAAAAGCCCTGTCAAGTTGCAGGAGATGATATCATTTCTATAAAGTTTTAAAGCATTTCAGAACTGAACTATATATTTTTAGAAATATCTGCATATGCCATGTAAATATTTAAAAAGCATAAGAATGCCGAACAGCACGTTCAGGACAGGGTGGAGCATCGGGCATGCACGTTGGGCAGGAGGATCCTGGGTAACATTGTTCTTTATGGCTTTCTTGTGACTTCTAGAATTTCATTAGAAACTTTTTAAAAAACATAGGCCCACATTATGAATTACATCTGATTTCAGAGTACTGAAAACTCCAAGCAAAAACACATGGGTAAAACTGTTCAGAAGGCTTTTATTATCTCTTAATTCGTCATGAAACCAACTTAGTGGATTATGACTAACATTTGTTTAAAAGTGATGTAGATTGGGGCCAAGTGTGGTGGCTCACACCTGTAATCCCAGCACTTTGGGAGGCCGAGGCGGGTGGATCACTTGAGGTCAGAAGTTTGACACCAGCCTGGCCAACATGATGAAACCCTCATCTCTATTAAGAATATAAAAACTAGCCAGGCACAGTGGCGTGTACCTGTAATCCCAGCTACTCAGGAGGCAGAGGCAGGAGAATCACTTGAACCTGGGAGGCGGAGGTTGCCATGAGCTGAGATCACGCCACTGCACTCCAGCCTGGGCGACAGAGTGTGAGACCCTATCTCCAAAAAAAAAGAAAAGAAAAGAAAAAATTGATGTAGAATAGATACAGTCAGCAGGCATTTACACAAGAATGCTAAGTAGTTCCATCAACTTCTCATTCCGTTTATGTATGCAAATATTTATATTCATGTGTACTAGGTCGTAATGTAAAATGTGTCACTGTGGTCTGTTTTTGGTTTTTTGTTTTTGAGACTGAGCCTAGCTCTATCGCCCAGGCTGGAGTGCAGTGGCACGATCTCGGCTTACTGCAGCCTCTCCGCCTCCCAGGCTCAAGCAATTCTCCTGCCTCAGCCTCCCAAGTAGCTGGGAGTACAGGAATGTGCCACCACACCTGGCTAACTTTTGTGTTTTTAGTAGAGATGGGGTTTCACCATGTTGGCCAGGCTGGTCTCGAACTCCTGGCCTCAAGTGATCCAGCCTCCTCGGCCTCCCAAAGTGCTGGGATAACGGGCGTGAGCCACCATGCCAGGACTTTTTATTTGCTTTCTGAGATGGAGTCTTGCTCTGTCACCCAGGCTAGAGAGCAATGGCGCGATCTCGGCTCACTGCAACCTCCTCCTCCCAGGTTCAAGCGATTCTCATGCCTCAGCCTCCAAAGTAGCTGGGATTACAGGCGTGCACCAGCACACTTGGCTAACTTTTGTATCCTTAGTAGAGAAAGGGTTTCACCATGTTGGCCTCAAACTCCTGACCTCAAGTGATCTGCCCACCTTGGCCTCCCGAAGTGCTGGGATTAGAGGCATGAGCCACTGCGCCTGGCCTGTATCACTGTGGTTTCTGGTCAGAAAGGTCTGAAAAACACTTAATACAAACATGTTACATAAATTGCATATGTTAAGACGTAATTTAGAAAAAAATGTCAATAATGGATTTACTATGAGAGCAAAATTGCAGACATGTTGATAAGCACAATGCTTCTTTTTCCCTTTCTTGTCTTTCTGTAGGAAAGCAACTAGACGCCATTTGTGAGAAACAAAAGGGCAGGAACGGCCAACGTCCCTAATGGCCACAATCCAGCCCCAATCTGCAAGACAGCCAGCCGCCCTGGGGGAATTCCCACCTGGTGGGGCTCCACATCACCAGCCTTCGGCTGCTCAGGGTACAGCCCCTTGTGAGAACCGAGCTACAGTCATGTTTCCTGAGTGACCTACATCAGCCTCCTGCTCAGGGGTTTGTACAGAAACCACTGCCAGCCCTCCAAGGCTCCAAATGGACAGGGTTCCATGTTGACCCCTTTGTCAGCCTCCAATCGGCCGGCTGTAACATGTTGAATCCAGTTCAGCACGTTTATTTATTTCCAACTTGCATATAAAACATACTGAGAAACTAAAACCATCGTTAAAAGTGAAGACACATTGAGACAGGTATGTCGACCTGCCAAGTATAAAGCTAAAGATAAGTTCATAAAAAGGGATGATTTGGCGGACGGTCACCTCTCAGATTCTGATGATGATTCAGAACTCGGTGTGGAAGAAGATCAGAGGGAGAGGCAGGCGCTCTTTGACTTATCAAGCTGCTCCCTGAGGTCCCAAAGCTTTAAGTGTCAGACTTGTAAAAAGTCATATATAGGGAGGCGGGGACTGGCGCAGCATTTTAAACTTAATCCAGGCCATGGCCAGCTGGACCCTGAGATGGTGCTGTCTGAGAAAGCCAATGAGAGCACCGTCCAGGGGTGCACGGAGGAAAGGACGCTGAGCCTGACCTCCCCGGGGCTGTCCATGCCAGCAGCTCCACATGAGGGACGGGCCCGCTCCTCCTTGGTGAGAGTCAGCATGCGGTGGCCGGCAGGTAATGTTTGCGTCTGAGTGTTGTTTTCGGCCATTCTCACACTGTTATAAAGAAATACCTGCGACCGGGTATTTTATAAAGAAAAGAGGTTTAGTTGGCTCCCGGATGCACAGGATGTACAGGAAGCGTGATGCTGGCATCTGCTCAGCTTCTGGGGATGCTTCACAAACAGTCACGGTGAAGGCAGAGTGGGAGCAGGCACATCACATGGCCACAGCAGGGACAAGGGGTTGGGGTAGGTACCACACACTTTTAAACAACCAGCTATCATGAGAACAGCACCAAGGGGATGGTGCTAAACCAATGTGAGATTGGGTGGGGATGGATTCAAACCATATCAGTCCTTATTCCTGCCTCTGGCTGCCCATCATCCTTAAGTTGACCTTTACAGTGTGTGATGGGGACTCAGGCGAAGGCTCAAGCAGGACCAGAATCATTCTAGTGGAGGCTCTGAGACCCCCCCATGTTTGCGCTGCTGCCGAACAGGCTGGAAGCTACGTGTCTGTGTATCAGCATGATTTAGTGAGCACATCTGATGGGAACGCAGCTGTTTCTTGAGGTCTGGTCAGTAAAACCAATGGCAGTGTGCTCTTGGCTGATGCTGCCATTACAGAGGGTGATGTTGAGAAAGGCAGTCCCTGGGGGTGCTTCTGGAGTGTCAATAGCCCCTGGCTGCTTAGCGTGTCCTCTCCCTCCTGCCCCTTCTGAAACTCCCAATAAAGCAGGTGTGAGTCGCTATAAGTTTGCATTATCACATCAAAATTTTTTTCCAAAATATTGTAATAAAACACACATAACATTTACCATCTTAGCCATATTGGAGTGTATTACATACATTCACAATGTTGTACAGCCATCACCCCCACGCATTTCCAGAACTCTTTTCATCTACAACTAAAACTCTGAGCTTCAAGTTGGGGTAAGGGGGGAAAAAACAAACAAAAGAAAACTAAAACTGTCCCCATAAACACCAACTCTCCATTCCCTTTTTCCACAACCCCGGCAGCCACTATTCTACTTTGTCTCTATGATTTTCACTATGCTACTTTCCTCACAGAAGTGGAATCACAGAATATTTGTCTTTCTGTGACTGGCTCATTTCACTTAGCACAATATCCTCAAGGTTCATGTTGCAGCAAGTATCTGCATGTCCTTCCTCTGCAAGGCTGAGTAAAATCTCGCTGTTGTGCATATACCACATTTTGCGTATTCATTCCTCTATCAACGGACACTTAGGATGCTTCCACCTTTTGGCTATTAGGAATAATGCTGCTATGAACACGGGTGTTCAATTACCTCCCTGAAACCCTCCTTTCAGTTTTTGGAGGTATATATCCAGAAGTGGAATTGCTAGACTTTAAGTGGAATTTTCATTTTCTTTTTTTTTTTTTTTTTTGAGACGGAGTCTCACTCTGTCGCCCAGGCTGGAA
>NW_022335366.1:0-2425 GCF_002776525.5 Piliocolobus tephrosceles
GCATCCCATTGGCAGACCGTCAATGTGTCTCCGAGGAATAAAAACTCCGGCTGGAGGAACAGTTTCAATGACCTGGCTTTAATGACATTATGTTGTATTGTCCATAATTTTAATGTCCTAAAATTTTAATAACCCTAAGGGGTCACCATTTTAGATGAAACTATACCAGGAGATTCCTCTAAGGCCAAGAGCATCCAGTTGCTCCCCTGAGAGACTCTACCCCCTACCTCAGGCTGTCCTTGGCAATGAGATGACCCCGGGACTGATACTCACTAGACCCTGCAATAGACATGGCCACAGTGCGTACTCTGGGTCATCCCCAGACAGTTCTAAAATGCCAGGACTAGGAAAAGACAAGAGGGTGGCTGAGGACACAACACCCTGTAAAGTTTTCACAGGGGGACCTGAACCTAAAGACATTTTGGTAATACGTACACTTAGGAAAGATGAAAAGAAGAGAGGTACAAAGATTTTTTTTACAGTAGAGTAAAATGTTTGGAAACAGAAAAATATTTTGGCCAAGGTGGCTCACGCCTGTATTCCTAGCACTTTAGGAAGCTGAGGTGGGCGATCAATTAAGGTCAGGAGTTCGAAACCAACCTAACCAACATGGCAAAACCCTGTCTCTACTAAAAATACAAAAATTAGCTGGACGTGGTGGTGGGCGTCTATAAGCCCAGCTACTTGGGAGGCTGAGGCAGGAGAATTGCTTGAACCCGGGAGTCAGAGGTTGCAGTGAGCTGAGACTGCGCCATCACACTCCAGCCTGGTGACAGGGCAAGACTACATCTCAAAAAAAAAATATGTATATATATATATATATATATATATATATATAATATACATTTAAAATTATTACATGTAGATAGTATTTGAAGTCTTGGGACTGACTGTAGGTAGAAACCAGAGAAGGCAAGGAAATTTTTTATATTTATATTCATATATAATTATATAAAATTAATATACATAATTATAATGTATAAATATATCATATAGGCTGTGCACAGTGGCTTACACCTGTAATCCCAGCAATTTGGGAGGCCAAGGTGGGCAGATCACCTGAGCTCAGGAATTCGAGACTAGCCTGACCAACATGGAGAAACCCCATCTCTACTAAAGATACAAAAATTAGCCAGGCGTGGTGGTGCATACCTGTAATCACAGCTACTCAGGAGACTGAGGCAGGAAAATCACTTGAACCCAGGAGGTGGAGGTTGCAGTGAGCCCAGATTGTGTCATTGCACTCCAGCCTGGGCGACAAGGGTTAAACTCCATCTCAAAATAAGTAAATAAACAAATAAATAAATAAAACAAGAAATATATATTTATGTCTAAATATATCATTATAATACATAAATGTGCATATATATACATTTATTATAAATTTATTAATTTATGAAATGTATTTATTTCTGAGACAAGGTCTGGCTCTGTCACCCAGGCTAGAGTGCAGTGGCACTATCATAGCTCATTGGAGCCTTAAACAGATGGCTCAAGCGATCCTCCCATCTCAGCCTCCTGAGTGGCTAGGATTGCATGCACACACCACCATGCGTAGCCAATTTTAAAATTTTTTTTAGAGACAGGGTCTTCCTTTTTTGCCTAAGCTGGTCTTGAACTCCTGGACTCAAGTGATCTTCCTGCCTCAGGCTTCCAATGTGTTAGACGTGGGCCACTGCATCTGTTCTAATGCATTTTGTAAATTTGCGAGCTTATATTATTTAATATTTTTAAGCACTGAATGTGTTGAACAACCAACTTGCAGAATTCCCGAACAATGGATGGTCAGCTGTCATGTCCTGGTTCAAATCGTCCCAGCACACCAAGGCTAGAAACCTTTAAGCTAACTTCCACTTATGTCTCCCGGGGCAGGACAATGTCACTTGGCCAATCCCCACTAAGAGGGACTCTGGAAAGGCAAGAAACTATTCTGTTCTCTCTAATGGAACGTGACCAGGGAGAAGGCAGTTGGGAGGGCCAGCTGGGCCCTCCAACCAGCAGCGTCCACCATCGACCAACTGCCCCAGAGCTACACCGTGCTGGGCATTTGGGGCACTGTTATGAGCAAGAGTTTCCATTTATCTTCTCATGGGACCGTCATGCTAGTGGCAAGAGACAATTTTTTTTTTTTTTTTTTTTTTGAGACAGAGTTTTGTTGTTGTCACTCAGGCTGGAGTGCAATGGTGTAATCTCAGCTCACTGCAACCTCTGCCTCCTGGATTCAAGCAATTCTCCTGCCTCAACCTTCCGAGTAGCTGGGATTACAGGTTTGCACCACAACGTCTAGCTAGTTTTTGTATTTTAGTAGAGATGGGGTTTCACCATGTTGGCCAGGCTGGTCTGGAACTCCTGAGCCACTGCACCCAGTCAAGAGGGAAATTTTAAATCAATGAGTATAATTGTGATGAATGCCAGAAAGAAGAGT
>NW_022335367.1:0-2189 GCF_002776525.5 Piliocolobus tephrosceles
TTTTGTATTTTTAGTAGAGACGGGGTTTCACCGTGTTAGCCAGGATGGTCTCGATCTCCTGACCTCGTGATCCGCCCGTCTCGGCCTCCCAAAGTGCTGGGATTACAGGCTTGAGCCACCGCGCCCGGCCAGGAAGCAGTTTTCTAAGAATCTTTTCTTGGACCCTGCACAGTGATATTTGGGGGCCAAATCGGCCCAATGTGAAAAAGCAAGTATCCTCAGAGAAAAACTAGAGAATAGCTATCTGAGAGATTGCTTTCTGATGTGTGGCTTCATCACACAGAGATCCACCCTGCCCTTCCTGGAACAGTTTGCTAACAATCTTGTCGTGGATTCTGCAATGTGATATTTTGGATCTCATTGAGAGCTATGGTGACAAAGGATATATCCTCAGACAGACACTGGAAATAAGCCTTTTGAGAAACTGCACTGTGATGTGTGAATGGAACTCACAGAGTTACACGTTTCTCTTCGGCCAACAATTTGCTAACACAGTTTTCTGGAAATCTGCAATTGGATATTTCTTAACGCAGTGAAACTAAAGGTGACAAAAGAAATACCCTCCTATGAAACCTAGAAAAAGCTTCCTTAGAAACTTCTTGTTGATGTGTGAATTCATCTCACAGAGTCACACTTATGTTTCGTGGAGCAGGCCATTAACACTGTCTTTGAAGAACCTAAGAAAGGTTAGTTTGGATCGCTTTGAGGCATACGCTGATAAAGGAAATATTATGAGTTGAAAACGAGAGAGATGCTTTCTGAGAAATTTCTTTGTGATCTCTGAATTCATCTCACAGAGTTACAACATATTCCTCAGGAAGCAGTTTGCTAGGACTCTTTTGGTGGAATCTCCACCGTGATATTTGGGAGCCAATTCGGGCCCATTGTGAAAAACCAAGTATCCTCAGAGAACAACTAGAGAAGAGCTTTCTGAGAGATTGCTTTCTCATGTGTGGCTTCATCACACAGAGTTCCACCGTTGCCTTCTTGGAACAGTTTGCTAAGAGTCTTGTCGTGGATTCTGCAATGTGATACTTGGGTGCTCGTTGAGGGCTTCGTAAAAAAGGGTATATCCTCAGACAGACACTGGAAAGAAGCGTTCTGAGAAACTGCATTGTAATGTGTGAATGCAACTCACAGGTTACACGTTTCTCTTCAGCCAAGTGTTTGCCAACACAGTTTTCTGTAAATCTGCAATGGTATATTTCTAAGCGCAGTGAAGCTAATGGTGATAACGGAAATATTTTCATATGAAACCTGGAAAGAAGCTTCCTTAGAAACTTCTTGTTGATGTGTGAATTCATCTCCGAGAGTTACACATATGTTTCATGGAGCAGGCCATTAACACTGTCTTTGAAGGACCTACGAAAGGTTACTTTGCATGTCTTTGAGTTCTACAGTGATAAAGGAAATATCATGAGGTAAAAACGAGAGAGAAGCTTTCTGAGAAATTTCTTTGTGGTCTCTGAATTCACCTCACAGAGTTACAAGTTATTCCTCAGGAAGCAGTTTGCTAAGACTCTTTCCGTGGAATCTGCACAGTGATGTTTGGGAGCCAATTCGTGTCCATTGTGAAAAAGTAAGTATCCTCAGAGAACAACCAGAGAATAGGTTTTTGAGAGATTGCTTTCTGATATGTGATTTCATCACACAGATTTTCACCCTTCCTTTTTGGAACAGTTTGCTAACAGTCTTGTGTTGGATTCTGCAATGTGATATTTGGGAGCTCCTTGAGGGCTATGATGAGAAAGGATATATCCTCAGACAGACACTGGAAAGAAGCCTTCTGAGAAACTGCACTGTGATGTGTGAATGCAACTCACAGAGTGACACGTTCCTCTTCGGCTAACAGTTTGCTAACACAGTTCTCTGGAAACCTGCAATGGGATATTTCTTAACGCAGTGAAGCTAAAGGTGACAAAGGAAATATCCTCATATGAAACCTAGAAAGGAGCTTCCTTAGAAACTTCTTCTTGATGTGTGAATTCATCTCACAGAGTTACACTTATGTTTCTTGGAGCAGGCCATTAACACTGTCTTTGAAGAATCTAAGAAAGGTTACTTTGGATGGTTTTCAGGCCTACGCTGAAAAGGAAATATCATGAGTTCAAAACGAGAGAGAAGCTTTCTGAGAAATTTCTCTGTGATCTCTGAATTCATCTCACAGTGTTACAAATTATTCCTCAGGA
>NW_022335368.1:0-2974 GCF_002776525.5 Piliocolobus tephrosceles
TTGCCGTGGATTCTGCAATGTGATATTTGGGAGCTCATTGAGGGCTATACTGAGAAAGGATATATCCTCAGACAGAAACTGGAAAGAAGCCTTCAGAGAAACTGCATTGCGATGTGTGAATGCATCTCACAGAGTTACAGGTTTCTCTTCAGTCATCAGTTTGCTAACACAGTTTTCTGGAAATCTGCAGTGGGATATTTCTCAGCGCAATGAAGTTATGGTGACAAAGTAAATCTCCTCAGATGAAAAGAAGAAAGAAACTTCCTTAGAAACTTCTTCTTGATGTGTGAATTCATCTCACAGAGTTACACTTATATTTCATTGAGCAGGTATTAACGCTGTCTTTGATGAAACTACAAAAGTTTGCTTTGGATCAAATGGAGACCTGCGCTGGTATAGGAAATACTATCAGTGAAAAACGAGAGAGAAGCTTTCTGAGAAATTCCTTTTTCATCTGTGAATTCATCTCATAGAGTTACAACTTGTTCCTCAGGTAGCAATTGGCTAACACTCTTTTCGTGGAATCTGTTCAGTGATATTTGGGAGCCAATTCGGGCCCACTGGGAAAAAGGAAATATCCTCACATAACAACTAGAGAATAGCTTTCTGAGAGATTGCTTTCTGATATGTGGCTTCATCACACAGATTTCCACCCTTCCCTTCTTGGAACAGTTTCCTAACACTGTTACCATGGATTCTGCAATGTGATATTTGGGAGCTCATTGAGGGCTATGGTGAGAAAGGATATATCCTCAGACAGAAACTGGAAAGAAGCCTTCTGAGAAACTGCATTGCTATGTGTGAATGCAAGTGACAGAGTTACACGTTTCTCTTCAGGGATCAGTTTGCTAAGACAGTTTTCTGGAAATCTGCAATGGGATTTTTCTCTGCGCAATGAAGCTTATGTTGACAAAGGAAATGTCCTCAGATGAAAACTAGAGAGAAGCTTAATTATAAACCTCTTGTTGATAGGTGAATTCATCTCACAGAGTTACACTTATATTTCATGGAGCAGGCCATTAACACTGTCTTTGTAGAAACTAAGAAAGGTTACTTTGGATCGCATGGAGCTCTGCTCTGGTAAAGGAAATATCATCAGTTAAAAATGAGAGAGAAGCTTTCTGAGAAATTTCTTTTTGATCTGTGAATTCAACTCACAGAGTTACAACATATTTCTCAGGAATCTGTTTGCTAACACTCTTTTCTAGGAATCCTTAAAGTGATATCGGGGAGCCAAATCTTGCCCACTGTGAAAAAGCAAGTATCCTCAAATAAAAACTAGAAAATAGCTTTCTGAGAGATTGCTTTCTGAAGTTTGACTGCATCACACAGAGTTCCACCCTTCTCTTCTTGGAACAGTTTGCTAACAGTGTTGCTGGGAATTCTGCAATGCGATATTTGGTAGCTCATTGTGGGCTATGGTGAGAAAGGATGTATCCTCAGACAGAAAATGGAAAGCAGCCTTCTGAGAAACTTCATTGCGATGTGTGAATGCAACTCACAGTGTTACAAGTTTCTCTTCTGTAATCAGTTTGCTAACACAGTTTTCTGGATATCGGCAGTGGGATATTTCTCAGCGGAATGAAGCTTATGTTGACAAAGAAAATCTCCTCAGATGAAAACTAGAAAGAAGATTTCGTAGAAACTTCTTGTTGATATGTGAATTCATCTCACAGAGTTACACTTATATTTCATGGAGCAGGCCATTAACACTGAGTTTGAAGCAACCAAGAAAGGTTAGGTTGGATTGCAAGGATGCCTGTTCTGATAAAGGAAATATCATCAGTTAAAAGCGAGAGAGAAGCTTTCTGAGAAATTACTTTGTGATCTGTGAATTCATATCACAGGTTACATCTTATTCCTCAGTAAGCAGATTGCTAACACTCATTTCGAGGAATCTGTAAAGTGATATTTGGGAGCCAATTCGGGCCCACTGTGAAAATGGAAGTATCCTCACATAACAACTAGAGAATAGCTTTCTGAGAGATTGCTTTCTGATGTGTGACTTCATCTCACAGAGTTCCACCCTTCGCTTCTTGGAACAGTTTGCTAACACTTTTGCCGTGGATTCTGCAATGTGATATTTGGGAGCTCATTGAGGGCTATGGTGAGAAAGGATATATCCTCAGACAGAAACTGGAAAGAAGCCTTCTGAGATACTGCATTGCGATGTGTGAATGCAAGTGACAGAGTTACACGTTTCTCTTCAGTCATCAGTTTGCTAACACAGTTTTCTGGAAATCTGCTATGGGATTTTTCTCAGCGCAATGAAGCCTATGGTGACAAAGGAAATCTCCTCAGATGAAAACTAGAAAGAAGCTTCCTTAGAAAATTCTGGTTCATAGGTGAATTCATTCACAGAGTTACACTTATTTTTCAAGGAGCAGGACTTTAACACTGTCTTTGAAGAAACTAAGAAGGTTACTTTGGATAGCATGGAGGGGTGCACTGATAAAGGAAATATCATCAGTTGAAAACGAGAGAGAAACTTTGTGAGAAATTTCTTTGTGATCCGTGAATTCATCTCACAGATTTACAACTTATTCCTCAGGAAGCATTTTGCTAACACTCTTTTCGTGGAATCTGTAAGGTGATATTTTGGAGCTAATTTGGGCCCACAGTGAAAATGGAAGTATCCTCACATAACAACTAGAGAATAGCTTTCTGAGAGGTTGCTTTCTAATGTTTGACTTCATCACACAGAGGTCCACAATTCCCTTCTTGGAACAGTTTGCTAACACTTTTGCCGGGAATTCTGCAATGTGATATTTGGGAGCTCATTGAGGGCTATGGCGAGAAAGGATATATCCTAACACAGAAACTGGAAAGAGCCTTGTGAGAAACTGCATTGCGATGTGTGAATGCAACTCACAGAGTTACACGTTTCTCTTCAGTCATCAGTTTGCTAACACAGTTTTCTGGAACTCTGCAGTGGGATATTTATCAGCCCAACAAAGCTTATGGTGACAAAGGA
>NW_022335369.1:0-6425 GCF_002776525.5 Piliocolobus tephrosceles
AGTTGGAGACTGAAGCTGCTCCTATTCGGCCATCTTGCTCCGCCCTCACACCGTTCTTTTCATTAAGATGTTTGCTAAAGCTTTTTTCATGGAATATATGATGGGATATTCCTGATCGCATTAAGGAATATGGTGAAAAAGAAAATATCCCCATACAAAAACAATAAAGAATCTTTCTGAGAAACAGCTTTGTGATGTGTGAATTCATGTCACAGAGTTCCATCATTCTTTTCATGGATCAGTTTGGTACTGTTTTTGGGTATCTGAGTAGGTATATTTTGGATTGCATTGAAGTGTAGGGTGACAAAGGAAATATCCCCAAAAATACTGGAAAGAAGCTTTCTGTGAAACCTGTTTATGATGTGTGAATTCATCTCACAGAGTAACACGATCCTTTTCTTGAAGCTGTTTTGTAACATTGTTTATGTGTAATTTGCAATAGGATATTTGGGAGTGCATCGAAGCCTGTCGGAACATAGGAAATACCCTCAGACTAAAACTAGAAAGAAGCTTTCTGAGAAACAGACTTGTGATGTGTGAATTCACCTCTTAGATTTACAACTTTCTTTTCATGGAGCACTTTGCTAACACTCTTTTTGTGGAATCTACAAATGGATATTCGGGAGCACATTGAGGCCTAGGTTTAAAAGGAAATATCCTCAGATAAAAATTAGAAAGAAGCTTTCTGAGAAACTACTTTGTGATTTGCGAATTCATCTTACAGAGTTACACTTTCTTTTCATTTAGCAGTTTGTTAACACTGTTTTTGTGAAAGCTATAAAAGGATATTTGCAAACGCTTTCACTCCTATAGTGAAAAAAGAAATATCTTCAGATAAAAACTAGAAAAAAACTTTCTGAGAAAGTTCTTTGGGTTATGTGAATTTATCTCCCAGAGCTACACCTTTCTTTCAAGGAGCAGTTTGCTAACACTGTTTTCCTGGTATCTGCAAAGGGATATTTGAAAGCACATTGAGCCTTATAGTGAAAAAGGAAATATCCCCAGATAAAAACTAGAGAGAAGTTTTCTGAGAAACTGCTTTGTGATGTGTAAATTCATCTCAGACAGTTACACTGTTCTTTTCATTGAGCAGTTTGATAACACTGTTTTCGTGGAATCTGCAATAGAATATATGAGAGTGTATTGAAGCTTTTGTTGACAAAGGATGTATCATCAGATAAAAAACAAAAAGAAACTTTCTAAGAAACTGATTCATGATGTGTAAATTCATCTCACCGAGTTACACTGTTCTTTTCTTTGAGTCGTTTGCTAACACTGTTTTCTTGGAATCCATGATGGGATGTTTTAGAGCACAATGAAGCTTATATTGACAAAGGAAATATCCTCAGATAAAAACTAGAAAGAAGCTTTCTGAGAAACTGCTTTCTGATGTGTGAATTCATCTCACAGAGTTCCAAGTTTCTATTCACAAAGCAGTTTGGTAGCACTGTTTTTGCGGAATCTGAGAAGGGATATTTTGGATCGCATTGAAGCCTATTGTGACAAAGGAAATATCCTCTGATAAAATCAAAAAGAACTTTCTGAGAAACTGCTTTCTGATGTGTGAACTCATCTCACAGAGTTATAGTGTACTTTTTATTAAGCAGTTTGCTAACACTGTTTTTGTGGAATCTGCAACATAATACTTTGGATTGCATTGAAGCTTTTGGTGACAAAGGAAATATCCCCAGATAAAAACCAAAAAGAAGACTTCTGTGAAACTGCTTTGTGATGCGTGATTTCATCTCACAAAGTTACACCTTTCTTTTCTTTGTGAAGTTTGTTAACACTTTTTTTTGTGGAACCTGCAATTTGATATTCAGTGAGAAATATGGTGAAAAAGGAAATATCCTCAGATAAAAAAATGATAGAAGGTTTCTGAGAAACTGCTTTGTGATGTCTGAGTTCATCTCACAGATTTACCCCATTCTTTTCTTTTTATTATTATTATTTTTTTATTATACTTTAAGTTCTAGGGTACATGTGCATAACGTGCAGGTTTGTTACATATGTATACATGTTCCATGTTGGTGTGCTGTACCCATCAACTCGTCAGCACCCATCAATTCATCATTTATATCAGGTATAACTCCCCAATGCAATCCCTCCCCCCTCCCCCCTCCCCATGATAGGCCCCAGTGTGTGATGTTCCCCTTCCCGAGTCCAAGTGAGCTCCTTGTTCAGTTCCCACCTATGAGTGAGAACATGAGGTGTTTGGTTTTCTCTTCTTGTGATAGTTTGCTAAGAATGATGGTTTGTGCGTCCTTTGTAGGGACATGGATGCAGCTGGAAACCATCATTCTTACCCCATTCTTTTCATGGAGCAGTTTGCTAACACTGGTTTCATGTAATCTACAAAGGGATATTTGAGAGTTCATTGAGGCCTACTGTAATAAAGGAAATATCCTCAGATAAAAACTAGACAGAAGCTTTCTGAGAAAGTTATTTGTGATGTGTGAAGTCACCTCACTGAAGTACAGCTTTCTTAAAAGGGAGCAGTTCACTAACACTGTCATCATGGAATCTGCAATGGGATATTTCGGAGCACATTGAAGCTTATGGTGACAAAGGAAATATCATCCGATAAAAAATAGAAAGAATCTTTCTGAGAAATTGCTTTGTGATGCCAAGTTCATCTCACAGAGTTACACCATTCTTTTCATGGAACAGTTTGGTAGCACTGTTTTTGGGGACACTGAGAAGGGATATTTTGGATCCCTATGAAACCTAAGATGACAAAGGATATATCATCTGATAAAAATTAGAGAGAAGCTTTCTGAAACCCTTTTAAGTGATGTGTGAATTTACCTCACAGAGTTACACCTCACTTTTAATGGGGCAATGGCTAACACAGGTTTTGTGGAATCAGAAAAGTGATATTTGGAAGCACATTGATGCCTATCATGAAAAAGGAAATAGCCTCATATAAAAACTAGAAATCAGCTTTCTGAGAAAGTGCTATGTGAATTGTGAATTCACCTCAGAGATTTACACTGTTCTTTTCATTCAGCAGTTTGTTAACACTGTTTTCTTGGAGTCTGAAATGGGATATTTCAGAGGGCATTGAAACTTATGGTGAGAAAGGAAATATTCTCATAAAAAAAGTTGAAGCAAACTTTCTGAGAAAACAGTTGTGATGTGTTAATTCGTGTCCCAGAGCTACATGATTCTTTTCATGGAGCAGTTTTGTAGCACTGTTTTTGGGGAAACTGAGAAGATATATTTTGGATCGCATTGAAACCTATGTTAACTAAGGAAATATACTCAGATAAAAATTAAAGAATCTTTCTGAGAAACTTCTTTGTGATGTGTGAATTCATTTCACACAGTTACACCTTTCTTTTCTTTTTTATTTAATTTTTTTATTATACTTTAAGTTCTAGGGTACATGTGCATAACGTGCAGGTTTGTTACATATGTATACTTCTGCCATGTTGATGTGCTGCACCCATCAACTCGCCAGCACCCATCAATTCATCATTTATATCAGGTATAATTCCCAATGCAATCCCTCCCTCCTCTCCCCATGATAGGCCCCAGTGTGTGATGTTCCCCTTCCTGAGTCCAAGTGATCTCATTGTTCAGTTCCCACCTATGAGTGAGAACATGCGGTATTTGGTTTTCTGTTCTTGTGATAGTTTGCTAAGAATGATGGTCTCCAGCTGCTCCATGTCCCTACAAAGGACACAAACTCATCCTTTTTAATGGCTGCATAGTATTCCATGGTGTATATGTGCCACATTTTCTTAGTCCAGTCTGTCACAGATGGACCTTTGGGTTGATTCCAAGTCTTTGCTATTTAATGGAGCAGTTTCCTAACACTCTTTTTGTGGAATCTGCAAAGGTTTATTTGGGAGTGCATTGAGGCCTATGATGAATAAGGTATATCCTCAGATTAAAATAAAAAATATACTGTCTGAGAAACTGCTTTGTGTTACGTGAATTCTTCTCACTGAGTTACACTCATCTCCTCATAGAGCAGTTTGCCAATCCTGTTTTCTTGGAATCTGCAATGTGATATTTCAGAATGCATGGAAGCTTACATTGACAAAGGAACTATCCTCATATAAAAACTACAAAGATGCTTTCTCAGAAACTGCATTGTGATTTGTGAATTCATCTCACAGAGTTACACAATTCTTTTCATGGAGGAGTTTGGAAGCATTTTTTTTGGGTAACCTGAGAAGATATATTTTGGTTTGAATGGAAACCTATGGTGACAAAGGTAATATCCTCAAACCAAAACTAGAAGAAGCTTTCTGAGATACTTCTTTGTGATGTGTGAATTCATCTCTCAGAGTTGCAAGTTTCTTTATATGAAGAAGTTTGCTAACGTTGTTTTCGTGGAATCTACAGAGGGATATATTGGAGCACATTGAGGCCTATAGTGAAAAAAGAAATATCCTCTGATAAAAACTAGAAAGAAGTTTCCTGAGAAACTTCTTTGAGATATGTGAATTCATCTCACAGAGTTACACTGTTTTTTTTTTTCATTGAGCCATCTTCTAACACTGTTTTCTTGGAATCTGCAAAGGGATATTTTGGAGCGCTTTGAAGCTTATGGTATAAAAGGAAATGTTCTCAGATATAAACTAGAAAGAAGCTTTCTGAGAAACTGCTTTGCAATGTATGAATTCATCTCACAGAGTAACCTCATTCTTTTCATTGAGCTGTTTGATAACACTGTTTTCTTGGAATCGGCCATAGAATATTTGGGAGTGCATTGAAGCATATGGTTAAAAAGGACATATCCTGAGATAAAAACCAAAAACAAACTTTCTGAGAAACTGGTTTCTGATTTGTGAATTCATCTCACAGAGTTACATGATTCTTTTCACAGAGCAGTTTGGTAGCGCTGTTTTTGGGGTAACAGACTAGGTATAAATTTGATTGCATTGAATCCTATCATGACAAAGGAAATATCCTCAGATAAATCAACAAAGAAGGTATCCAAGAAACTGCTGTGTGATTTGTTAATTCATTTCACAGAGTAACACTTTCTTTTCATGGGAGGGTTTACAAACACTGTTTTTGTGGAAATTGCAAGGAGATATGAGTGCATTGAGGCCTATGGTGAAAATGGAAATATCCACAGATAAAATCTAGAAAGAAGCATAATGAGAAACTGCTTTGTGATGTGTGAATTCATCTCAGAGAGTTACAATGTCGTTTTAATCGAACAGTTTGGTAACACGGTTTTCTTGGTATCTCCAATGGGATATTTTGGAGCCCTTTGAAGCTTAAGGTGACAAAGGAAATATGCTCATATAAAAACTAGGAAGAAGCTTTCTGAGAAACCACTTTGTGAGGTTCTAATTCTTCTCACAAGATTACATGTTTTTTTTTCATGGATCAGTTTGGTAGCACGGTTTCTGGGCAATATGAGAAGGAATATTTTGGATCACATTGATGCCTATGGTGAAAAGGAAATATCCTCAGATAAAAACTAGACAGAAGCTTTCTGAACAAGTTCTTTGTGATCTGTGAACTCATCTCACATAGTTACACCATTCTTTAAATTATGCAGTGTGATAACACTGTTTTCATGGGATATATGCAATTGGATATTTGGAAGCACAATGAAGCCTGTAATGACAAAGGAAAAACCCTCAGATAAAAACAAAAAGCAGCTTTCTGAGAAACTGCTTTGTAATGTGTGAATTCATCTCACAGAGGTGCACCATCCTTTTCATTGAGCAGTTTGCTAACACTGTTTTCGTAGAATCTCCAAAGGGATATTTCAAAGTGCATTGAAGCTTAAGGTGTCAAAGGAAATACCCTAATATAAAAACTAGAAAGAAGCTTTCTGAGGAAACGCTTTCAGTGTTTTAATTCATCTCAAAGAGATACACGATTCTTTTCATGGAGCAGTTTGTTAGCACAGTTTTCAGGGAAATTGAGAAGGGATATTCTGGATCACATTGAAGCCTATGTTGAAAAAGTATATATCCTCAGTAAAAAACTAGAAAGAAGCTTTCTAAGAAAGTTTTTTCTGATGTGTGAATTCACCTAACAGAGTTACACCTTTCTTTTCATGGTGCAGTTTCCCAAAACTGTTTTCATGGAATCTGCAAAGGAATACTTGGGAGCACATTGAGGCCTATAGTGAAAAAGGGAATTTCCTCCGATAAAATCTAGAAAGAAGCTTTCTGAAAAACTGCATTTTGCTGGGTGAATTCATCTCACAGAGTTACACCGTACATTTCATTGAGGAGTTTGGTAACAATGTTTTCATGGAATATGCAATAAGATATTTGGGAGTGCATTAATGGCTACGGTGACAAAGGAAACATCCTCTGATAAAAACTGGAAAGAAGCTTTCTGAGAAAGTTCTTTGTGATGTGTGAATTTATCTCACAGAGTGTGACCTTTACTTTCATGGAGCAGTTTGATAACACTGTTTTCATGGAATCTGCAAAGGGATA
>NW_022335371.1:0-9562 GCF_002776525.5 Piliocolobus tephrosceles
CGCAGTCTACAGAGACAGGCAGGTTTCCTTGAGCTGCTGTGAGCTCCCCCCAGTTGGAGCTTCCCAGCGGCTTTATTTACCTACTTAAGCCTCAGCGATTGCGGGCGCCCCTCCCCCAGCCTCGCTGCTGCCTTGCGGTTAGATTGCCGCAGACTGCTGTGTTAGCAAGGAGAGAGGCTCCGTGGGCGTGGGACCCTCCCGGCCAGGTGTGGGATATAATCTCCGGTGTGCCGGTGTTACAGCGCAGTATTGGGGTGGGAGTTACCCGATTTTCCAGGTGTTGTGTGTCTCAGTTCCCCTGGCTAGGAAAAGGGACTCCCTTCCCCCTCGCGCTTCCCAGGTGAGGTGATGCCTCGCGCTGCTTCAGCTCTCGCTGGTCGTGCTGCAGCAGCTGACCAGCACCGATTGTCCGGCACTCCCGAGTGAGATGACCCCAGTACCTCAGTTGAAAATGCAGAAATCACCGGTCTTCTGTGTCGCTCGTGTTGGGAGATGGAGACCGAAGCTGTTCCTATTCGGCCATCTTGCTCCGCCCCCCCCCAAATATGTTTTCTAAGCTTTTAGAATTGTCTTCTTCCTCAGGAACACAGATTAATCTAAGGCTTGGTCATTTAACATAATCCCAGAGTTCTTGGAGGCTTTGGTTTTATTTTCTTATTCTTTTTTCTTCATCTTTGTTGGATTAGATTAATTCAAAGACCTTGTCTTCAAGCTCCTAATTTCTTTCTTCTACTTGCTCAATCTATTGCTGAGACTTTCCAGAGCATTTTGCATTTCTAAAAGTATGTCCAAAGTTTCCTGAGTTTTTGATTGTTTTTTTCTTATGCTATCTATTTCCTTGAGCATTTCTCCCTTCACTTATTGTATCCTTTTTTGGATTTCCTTGTATTGGGCTTTGCCTTTCTCTGGTCCCTCCCTGAGTAGCTCAATAACTAACCTCCTGAATTCTTTTTTAGGTAAATCAGGGATTTCTTCTTGGTTTGTATCCATTGCTGATGAACTAGTGTGATTTTTGGGAGCTGTTGACAAGTCCAGTTTTGTCATATTACCGGGGTTTGTTTTCTGGTTTCTTCTCATTTGGGTAGGTTCTGTCAGAGGGAAGTTCTAGGGCTGAAAGCTGTTGTTCAGATTCTTTTGTCCCATGGGCTGTTCCTTTGATGTAGTACTTTCCCTTTTTCCTGTGGATGTGGCTTCCTGTGAGCTGAACTGCAGTGATTGTTGTCTTTCTTCTGGGTCTAGCTACCCAGGGAGTCTTCCTGGCTCCAGGCTGATACAGGGGGTTGTCTTCAGGGTCCTGTGATGTGAACTGTCTATGGGTCTTTTAGCCATGGATACCAGTGCCTGCTCCGGTCGTGGTGGCAGAGGGTGCAATAGACTTTGTGGGGGTCTTTAGCTTTGGTGGTTTAATGCTTTATTTTTGTGTTGCTTGGTGTCCTGCCAGGAGTTAGCACTTTCCAGAAGGCATCACCTATGGAAGTGTAGAGAGGGACCAGTGGTGGGCAGGGCCCTACAACTCCCAAGATTATATGCCTTTTGTGTTCTGCTACAAGGGTGCATAGAGAAGGACCATCAGGTGGGGGCAGGGCTAGGCGTGTCTGAGGTCAGACTCTCCTTGGGCAGGTATTGCTGCGGCTGCTATGGGGAGTGGAGATGAGATTCCCAGGCCACTGGAATTGTGTACCTAGGAGGATTATGGCTGCCTCTGCTACATCATGCAGGTTGTCACGGAAGTTGGGGACAGCTGGCAGTCACAGGCCTCACCCAGTTCCCATGCAAACTTAAGGACAGTCTAACTCTTACCGTGTCCCCCACCAAGAGCCCAGTGTCTGTTTTCAGGCAGAGGGTGAGACAGCCTTGCAAACTTGCCCGAGGCTATCCACCTCCCAGCTGCAAAAGAAAAGGGCGTTAGTTATTACCCCACCTGTGAAGTCTGCAATCTGGATTTGCACCCTCCCTTGAGTTCTGGCCAGGAGGCTTCTTGCCCCATTCAAATTGTTACAAAGTTTAGCGACAGAAGTCCTTCTCCCTGTGGAATTTTACCTTCTGCTCCTTTGGCCACCCTCCCAAAGGGCTCTTTTGACCACCCTCTGTAGTTCCAGGAAGGAATGGGCTGCCTGGGGTCCTAGCAAGCTCCTAGGCCTTTTCCGCTGTTTTCTCTACCCCTGTATTTTGCTCCGCTCTCTAACTTGACTCAGCTCCAGGTAAAGTTGGAAATTTCTCTGGCAAACAGACCTTTAGCTTCTCCAGTGGGGATGTGTGTTTGGGAGAGGAAAGTCTCCCTTTCCCACTTGTGCTGTTGGATCACTCACAGTATTTGGAGGTCTCCCAGGTCCTGCAGGAGCAGTTCACTTCCTTCAGAGGGTCTGTGGTCCTCTTGGGATTGCTGATTTATTCTTGCAGTCCATCTGGAGCTAAAAATCACAATGCAATCCTCTGTATTCTGCTCTGTCCAGAGCTGCAATGTAGTTCTGTCTCCCATCTGCCATGATCCCTGACAATGGAATTTTAAATACTGGGATTGGCTAGCAGTGGGCAAATTAGGAACAGGAAATACCTTTCTGGGAATCCTCAAATTCCATTAGGCCTGTAGTCATCTTTGCCAGTCTTTTGGGGGAGGTCAGTTGTTCCAGGTTCCTACAGGATCCTCCTTTGAAGAGGAGGTTCAAGATGGCAGAGAGGAGGCAGGGCTGATGTGCAGACCCCACTTGGATGAACGGAACAGTGTGTGGAGACTCACATCATGGACTTTTGCTCCAGGAACCACTACTTGCATGAACCAGGAAACTGGAAAGAATTCAAAAATCCTTTGAAAGAAGCTGCAGGCTGCTGCAAATTTCCTGAGACAAGCAAAAAACTGTGAGTTCACTAAGTGTGAGAGGGCGGAAAACCTGCCTCCCATCACCTGTCTTCATTGGGGAACCTGAAAATCCAGATTACAAGAGAAAGATTTAAACTTACCTACAGCCAAAATGAATTTACTGTGAAATATAAAAGTAGAAGCAGCCATGGGAAGAACCTTATAGGCACTCCCATTCTCCAGCTTGAACCCAGGGAAACCACCCCTGACTATATCTCACAGGGACACTCAGGGAAGGAAACTGGCAGAATTTGTGAGGGGGTCACAGGGTGAAAGTAGTTTCCAACTGAACTTTGTAATAGTTTTGATTGGATGAAAAATCTCTTGAGCAGAATTCAAGGGTGAAGGGGAACTGCAGCAGAAAGGAGCACAATGTGGGCAGATGGGGAGGAGTATGGCCTGAAAGTTGTGCTTGCTTTCTCAGTGGGGAAGTTTCTAGCCTGGGGATAGGTCTGAGTCCCATGGCCAGGCTCTCTGGAGATAAATTTGGCACTGCTGGCCAGGCATAGGGAGAGTGAGACTGGCCTTGCCAACTGTGTGGGAGTTGGGTGAGGCCTATTGCTATTGGCTTTTCCCCACTTCCCTGGTGACAGAGGCAGCCATAATCCCCTCTGGAACATAACCCAATTGGTCTGAGAACCACCTGTCGGCCTCCACAGTGGCCATGGCAAGCCCTGTCTAAGGGGAGTCTGAGCTCAGACTCACCTAACCCTGCCCTCACCTGATGATATTTCTCTACCGCCCTGGTAGCCAATCACAAAAGATATAAACTCCTGGGAGCTTTATGACCCTGCCCTTTGCTTGAAAAACCCAAATACTTATCCTGGCCAGCTTAGGGTAAGCCTATATCCCTCTTCTACTATTGCAGCTGGTGCTTTCTTGAAAGTGCCACCTCCTGGCTAGAGGCTAATCAACTCAGGACATTACAGCAACTCATGACAGAAAAATCCTGCTCCAAGGGAGGAGAAAAGAACAACTAATTTCACTGCCTGCAACATCCTGGCTAATCAGTGGTCCTGAGTCTGTCCAGGTGACAACTTCACTGCTAGCATAACCAGAATTTGAGAAAGCTGGCATACTGAACATATCTAAAACCAAGGATTCTCACAGAGTCTATTTCACTCCCCTACCCCTTCCACCAGAGCAGGTACTTGTATCCACAGCTGGGAGACCTGAAGATGGGTCACATCACAGGACTCTTTTGTAGACATTCCCCAGCACCGGCCCAGAACCAGGTAGCCCCAGTGGATGGCTAGACCCAGAAGAGCAGTAACAGCCATAGGAAGCCCTATCCCTAGGGGAAGAGGGAGTGCAGCACATCAAGTGACCACCCCATGGGACAAAAGAATCTGAACAGCAGCCCTTGAGTTCCAGATATTTCCACTGAAATAGTCTACCCAAATGAGAAGGAATCAGAAAAGTAATTCTGGTAATATGACAAAACAAGGTCCTTTAACACCCTAAAAAAATCACTCTAGCTTATCAGCAATGGATCCAAACCAAGAATAAATGTCTGAATTGCCAGATACAGAATTCAGAAAGTTGATTATTAGGTTACTGAAAGAGGCAAGAGAAAGACAGAAACCAACTTTAAGAAATTAAAAAAAGATACAGGATATGGATGAAAAATGCTCCAGAGAAATAGATATAATAAAGAAGAAATAATTACAACTTCTGGAAGTGAAAGACACACTTAGAGAAATACAAAATGCACTGGAAAGTTTCAAAAATACAGTAAAACAAGCAGAAGAGAGAACTTGAGAGCTTGAAGACAAGGCCTTTAGATTAAACCAATCAAAGACAAGAAAAAAGAATAAAATAATGAACAAAGCTTCTGAGAAATTTGGGGTTATGCTAAATAGCCAAACCTAAGAATAATTGGTGTACCTGAGGAAGGAGAGAAATCCATTATACACACACACACACACACACACATATATGTATATATGAACATACATTGTATGTTCTCACTTATAAGTGGGAACTAAGCTATGAGAATGCAAAGGCATAAGAATGATATAATAAACTTTGGAGACTAAGCGGGAAGGGTGAGAAGGGGGTGAGGGATAAAATACTACACACTGGGGGCCGGGTGCAGTGGCTCACACCTGTAATCCCAGAACTTTGGGAGGCCAAGGCAGGCGGATCATGAGGTCAGGAGATCGAGACCTTCCTGGCTAACACAGTGAAACCCCATCTCTACTAAAAGTACAAAAAGTTAGCTTGGTGTGGTGGCAGGTGCCTGTAGTCCCAGCTACTTGGGAGGCTGAGGCAGGAGAATGGTGTGAACCCGGGAGGTGGAGCTTCCAGCGAGCCGAGATGGTGCCACTGCACTACAGCCTGGGCGACGGAGTGAGACTCTGTCTCAAAAAAAAAAAAAAAAGGTTGGCTACCATGTACCCTGCTTGAATGGTGGGTGCACCAAAATCTCAGAAGTCATCACTAAAGAACTTTTTCATGCAACCAAACACCACCTGTTTCCCCAAAACCATTGAAATGAAAAATCAAAATCAAAAATAAAACAAAATAAAAAGAATCCTCCTTTGATGACGACTCTCTATTTCTACAATTGAATCATTCAAGTGATCATATGACTGAAGTAGGTAAGTGATCTTTATAATTAGTGCTAGAAGATGTCAAGGTTACAAGTAAGGTAAGTAGTTGGTTTTTTGTTTCCAGAGGTAATTTAATACCAGCAGATGGTGCTAAAATGTATAGTTTCTCCCTCTTAAAATAAATATCTAATATTTTCATAAAATCATAAGCTAGATACATGTAGATACATTGACTAATTGTTCTGAAACGTTTGGATGAGGATAACACTTGTCACTGTTTAGCTTTCTTGAACAGAGCTCCACTTGAAACCTGGGGGCCCTTGTACCCATGCCTCCAGGCTCCTTTAGAGCTAAATCAGTTTTCTTTCAGTTGGAATCTCAGCTACAGGAAAGTAATTAAAGCACAGAAGATTATATTCACCTCATGCTCCAACTAGAAGGCAAAGCTCAACCACCGATGTTTTTATATAGCCCAGTGAAAGATGGTGGTTTACTACTTCTTGAGGTTTTCAGTGCCTTTTCTTCCCAGCAGAATATCAGTCTTCCAAGAAAAAAATAACTCTTCTCAATTTCTGACTCTTCCTTTATAGAATCAAAGAACATTAGTGCTTCTCGGGAATTTAGCAGACCTGAAAACCTGCAAGCCAGTGGTTTTCCAACTACTTTTAGCATTGGATTAAATTTTTTTCAAATGGATTATTTCATGGAAGCCTAATATATAAAACAGATAGAAGCAGAAATGCTCTATTGAAGTGTGTGTTATGGGGTCTGCATGTCTGCCCACTTGGCCTCTCCTTGCCTTTCTCATCCATGAGGTAGCCCTTAAGCCACCTGCTCAAGCCACACCATTTGAACCTGTACCTTAGGGTTTCACAAAACAGTTTGAAATCTATGATTGCATTAAAGTTCACTCATACTGGGAAACTGAGTCTAGTGAGGGAAAATGTTCAAGGGTATGAAAGATGGCTGGAGGTGCCAGTTAGTCTGGTCAGCAGGGCCAGAGTTGATGTATACAGAGCATGTAGTGGAAGTGGAGTTTTAGTTCTCTGGAGTCCCTTGTGAATAGTTATAGATGTACACAGGTCCTGGTCTACTATAATCATATTTGATATTTCCGCATAATTCCTTCAGCCCATTCTCCTGGGAGGAGTATAATCTCTTCCTCCACACCCCCCCACCAATACCATGCACCAAGGACACCCTTGAGGAAATACCTCATGACTCTCTGATACATACCCTGGCTGGGTGTGGATGATACACTCTTGGTTTGGCCCCGGGAAACTTGCAAAATCTTCCAATTAGTTTAAAGCAACTTAATCTTACCTTTCTGCGACTTTCTTCTTCCCTTGGCATTTGGGCTTTTGTGCTGCTCAAGATGCTAGTCAGGGGCCTCAAAAGTCCTGCTGATCTTATTCAGGCCAATATGCTCCCTTCAGATGTTCTACCTTTAACCAAATTGAACCAAATTGTTTCTTTTACATAATGCAAGCTCTCCTTCCTTTGGACAGAGATGCCACTCCTCAGGGACCCCAAGCTTTGGGGAATGAGATCAAGAGAGATAGCTAATGATCTATGCCTTCTCAGTAAAGAGGGAACCTGTCATTTTGGGGTGGCTCCTGTAGCAAGGGTTGGAGGGAAACAGGCTTTCAACCAGCATGTCTGGCTCAAGATATATGCCATGTTTGGCATCATGCTCAAAAAGCCTTTGTCAGATTATCTTAAACATGGTTCCAGATGATTTCATGGCATTGGGTGAGTGGTATTCCCCATTGTGTGAATGGTTTCCCTTGGAGTTGTATGGCCCTCAGGTACTGAAGATGATGTTAATTAGACTTACAGCCCCAAGTTCTGGGAGAGTGCATTCTGACATCAATATGTTTGTGTGGGCAAACCATGATTATTAGGACCAAAAGGGTCCTCAGAGATTCGTAGTTCAACCCTGTCATTTTATTAATGAATTTTTAAAAGCTCAGAAGGGTAGAAAAGACTTTCCCAAGGTCACATAGATGAGGGCACAATTTGGAACAGAAGCCAGGCTTTCTAAGTCCCAATGATTGCCCTTACCACTGTACATGATGCTCCTCTACATGTAAGGGGCACGAAACTACCGACACAGTGGAAAATAAAGTCCACGTATTGCACTAAAATATTTGCATTTTCACTTGTCTTTTGAATGGTGAGAAGCAAAATGAAGGAATTGCTAGAGGAGCTGGGATCCTGGGAGGCTGGGACCAATTCCCTGGATTCATTGTATCAACCTATTGTATAAAGACCCAGGCCCAGATATGTCCTGGAGCCTTTCCTAGGAGTGAGATTAATGGAAAAATAGGCTCAGAAGCTTAATAAGAGGAATATGAATGTTAAAAAAAAATCTCCCCCATTGCTCAGCAAACTCTAAGACCACCCTCAGTGCTGGTGGATGAGACCCAAACACTGGCAGATTTTCTTCTCATCATAGTCAGACTTGAGCACCCAAGATAACTTAATATACTGAAATAATGCAATTAAGCAGGCTCCTCGGGCTCAGAGTCCAGTCTCACTCACTTTAACAAATATAATTTGGGTGACATAATGAAAAACAACATTCTTCTTGTGAGTGGGTGTAGATTATAAGAAAAAGGATCACATGGCTTAGCCTTGGCAAGCAGAGAGAACACTAAATTTGGTCCTTATGAAAATGTGTTCTGTAAATGTCTGTTGGTTACACAAGTGATAGAACTTAGTCAAAACTGTGTATATGTGTGTTTTTGCAAGCATGTATGTGCATGTACATGACTCTGACCATCATCCTCTTAATTCTAGGTTATACATTTATAGATGTTAGCTCATCTTTCAAACCAATCTTATTTATCTAAGCCCCTTCTTCTACAGATGTTAAAAATTCAGATTGAGAACCAGGCAGTGACTTGTCCAAGGTCATTAACACATTAATAACAAAACCTGGGCTAAGACATGTCTCCTGACTACCAGGCTTATAGTTAGCAGTAGGCTGATGTGACTGGGACACTACTCCAAGGAGCCATCATAGTCAAACTTGGTCTTATCTCTATAAAACTTATCTTTTCTCTTTGCTTCAAAGAGTGACTTTTGCCTGTTGTACTTGAAACAATATCTTTTATCATAGCAATAAGGATTGTCTGCAAGTCAGAGATTCCCTGTATTAAGCTGCAAAAGTCTCTACTGCTCTGGAGAGAAATCCCTAGAAAAGGAGAAAGGTAGGCAGGAGAGCAGTGTGTATATGGCCACAAGAGGGCATGTGACGAGTGGCCCCAGATTTGAAGGCATATGATCCCTTGAAGTAGCTGACAGTGACAGAAAGTGCCACTGTCATTGATTTATTTAAGTGCCAACATTATGTCAGGCACTTTGGCGTGGTTAAAGAATACAGCCTTTAGCATCTGACTCTCCGCTTCAAAGTCAACCTAGACCACTTGCTGGAGGTATGATCTTGTACAAGTCCTCTGAACTCTCCGAGCCTGAATTTCATCATCTATTAAATAGGAAGACTATAGTATCTAACTTCTAGGGTTGTTGGGAAGACTTTAGATGAGATTTTACACACACACACACAAACACACACACACACACACAGTGTGTCTGTGCAGCAAAAGGTAATCATGTGATGCAGTTCTGGCCAATGTGATGTACCTGGAAATCTACTAGGTGGAGCTTTAGGGAACATTATTGTTTTCCCGACAAAAGAAACAAATCTTGCTGGCATTCTCCATCCAGCCTTTTCTTCATCCTGCTTGAAATGCACATGTAATATCTAGAGTGGCAGCAGTCATCTTGCAAAATGAAATATTGTGGAGCTGCTGTATCTTCCCTGGACTACATGCCATCAGCCTTCTGGCTTCATGAGAAGAAGAAGACTAATTTCTTGTTTAAGCAACTGGACTTGGGTTTCTGTTACATGTAGCTGAACACAATCCTGACTGATACAGTAAAGATTCTGATTTTTTTTTTTTCAGATTTACTGGAATTTTCCATTAGAATTGAAGGAAGTAAGAAACTTATTCTTTCAGAGGTCCATGTATTGGAGGGAGTTAGGAAGTTTCATTTGAAACAGAAATGAAGGGCGGAGCAAGATGGCCGAATAAGAACAGCTTCAGTCTCCATCTCCCAGCGCGAGCGACACAGAAGACCGGCG
>NW_022335374.1:0-3294 GCF_002776525.5 Piliocolobus tephrosceles
CTCAAAATCAGACATATAGCCGAGACGGCCAGCAGCATCGTGACAAATTGCAAAGTCTGCCAGCTTAACAACGCCTACCCCCAATCCCAGGCTGCAACAGGAACAAGGCTCAAGGGAACTAGGCCCGGTACCTACTAGGAAGTAGATTTTACTGAGATAAAGCCAGGAAAATACGGGTATCGGTACTTACTTGTCTTTGTAGATACTTTTTCAGGGTGGATTGAAGCATTCCCGACCAAAAAGGAGACTGCTCAGGTTGTAGCAAAGAAAATTCTGGAAGATATCCTCCCCAGGTATGGCTTCCCCGTCCAGATAAGGTCAGATAATAGGCCGGCCTTCGTTGCTAAGGTAAGTCAGGATTTGGCTTCCATCCTTAGGGCAAATTAGAAATTACATTGCGCTTACAGGCCCCAAAGTTCAGGAGAGGTAGAGAGGATGAATCGGACCTTAAAGGAGACCTTAACTAAATTGACTATGGAGACTGGCGCTAACTAGGTGGTCCTTCTCCCCTACGCTCTGTTCCGGGCCCGTAATACCCCTTACAGACTAGGCCTTACCCCTTATGAAATCATGTATGGCAGACCCCCACCCCTGGTTCCCAGCCTGAAAGGTGATCTGCTCAAATCTGAAACAGAAAATGTCTCTGAACTCTTATTTTCCCTACAAGTCTTGCAGAAAATTCATCAGGAAATCTGGCCCAAGCTGAAAGAACTATATGAGACCGGTCCCCCACCGACACCCCAGCCGTACCAGCCAGGAGACTGGGTCCTGGTTAAGTGACATCGACAAGAGACCTTAGAACCCAGGTGGAAGGGACCACTCCAGGTACTCCTGACCACAACCACTGCCCTGAAGGTAGAAGGCATCACGTCGTGGATCCACTACACCCACATCAAACCAGTAGACTCGACCTCCGACCTTCTTGGACCAGTCACGGCAGCGACTGAAGCACCGGCCACGTGGACTGTGGACAGAGCTAGGAACAACCCCTTAAAACTCACCCTGCGCCGGCAGCATAGCTCACTGCAAACATGCAGCTAGGTAGTCTGACCCTAACGTTAGTCGCCCTAGTGGCCGCTGGGGCAAACACAAAACCAGTTCCTAACCCCTTTGTCTGGAGATTCTGGCTTTATGAAAACCAAACCCACCCTGGGCAACCTCATAAGCCCGGGAAATTATTGGCCAGTGCTGATTGCCCCCCTACAGGGTGCAATAGCCCAATTTTACTAAATTTTACTGGTTTTCAAATAGCCAAACCAATGGCACCAATAATATGCTTTGAGTTTGATCAGACTAAATACAATTGTAAACACTATTGGTGGCACCAAAATGCCGGCTGCCCTTATAACTATTGTAACGTCCATAGATCCCATTATTAAGGTAATGAAGAACAGTTAGATCCTAAGTGGCCCTTCCATCGTAGACAGGACAGGGACTTTTCATATACATGGATAGTCAGAGACCCTTGGAACTCCCGCTGGACCACGCCTCAACATAGAGCTGTATACTACTCCTCCTCCTCCACATGGCCTAGCAGTCACCTCTATCTGTGGCGAGGTCTAGTGCAGGTACAGCCCCTGGTCCATGGAAATATCCAACGACAAGAAAACAGACTAATACAAGATTTACGCCCTTTCTCCTGGTTAAAATTATTACAAAAAGGATTAGAACTTGCTAACCTTACAGGACTTCACAGCTTGTCTGGCTGCTTTCTGTGTGCCACTCTAAGGCATCCACCGCTAACCGCTGTCCCTCTGCCATGAGGATCCTCTACCTCTGTCCAAGCTAACAACCTCCAAAACCTCTCATATGCCCCTATCCCCAACGTGCCACTATACCTAAACCCCAGTCAGGAGAAGTTTCCCTACTGTTTCTCAGGAACTAATTCCAGCCTCTGCAACATCACTGCCACGCCCCCTAGTACCACCCTAAGGGCTCCACCGGGCATATTCTTTTGGTGTAATGGAACATTATCTAAGAACCTATCTGGTCCCTCTGTTACCAACCAACTGTGTCTTCCTGTCACATTAGTTCCCCGGTTAACTCTACTAACTGCCAGCGAGTTCCTAAGGTACACCAGTAACTGGACTAGTACTGCTATTCACCCAGCCCCTAGACCGAGACCTGCTCAAGCCATATTTCTCCCCCTCATTACGGGAATCTCCCTCACCTCATCCCTCACTGTGGCTGGACTGGCGGGGGGAGCCCTAGGTCACACCCTCATAGAAAGCAACAAGTTGTACCAACAATTTGCCGTTGCTATGGAGGAGTCAGCTGAGTCCCTTGCCTCCCTTCAGCAACAGCTCACATTCCTAGCTCAGGTAACCTTGCAGAACCAGAGGGCCCTAGATCTACTCACTGCTGAAAAAGGTGGTACATGTATGTTCCTAAAGGAAGACTGTTGTTTCTACATAAATGAATCAGGGCTTGTAAAGAACCAGGTCCAACAGTTACGCAAGTTAAGCATAGAAGTAAAAAAACAGCAGTTTGCTTCAGCTGCAGACCTATGGTGGAATTCCTCTATGTTTTCCCTGTTAGCCCCCTTTCTTGGACCCCTGCTAAGTCTACTATTTCTGTTTACCGTAGGACCTTGTGTTGTTAACAGAATTTTGCAGTTTGTCAAGGAGAGGTTTGACACCGTACAGCTCATAGTCCTCAGAGCCCAATACCAACCTGTACACGCTGAAACAGAATCAGACTTATAAGACCCAAGATTGGCTCTAGAGGTACCTGAGAAAAGGGGGGAATGAAAGAAATAAAGACACAGAGACAAAGTATACAGAGAGAAAGGCGGGGCCCAGGGGACCAGTGCTGTGCTTACAGAGGACCCACGCTGGCACCAGTCTCTGAGTTCCCTCGGTATTTGTTGCTCAGAAGATGAGGGAGTGAATCAGCAGTAAGACATACAGATGCCCAGAGATGTTCCATTTGCCCAGGGACGGGCGGGAGACAGATGTTTTTCTTTTGCTGAGATTTAGGAGAATGGTACTGACCTTCAGCCACAAGCAGGCTCTAAGCATTTGCCTAACAAACCACATTCCTTACAGCCCAAAATCCTTTAAACCTTAATTACCACAGCGATGTCTCTAGCAAGGACAAGATTGGGGGTAGAGTCACAGATTAACAGCATCTCAACTTCCTGAGCCCAGTACAAACACGTCCCACCATGTATCTCTCAACTTCCTGAGCCCAGTACAAACACATTTCTCAACTCAGAGACTACCATATATCTCAACTTTAGAAAAATACCACCTGGAAAATCCCCGATAAGGACACAGCCGTTTGTGGTTTTAC
>NW_022335375.1:0-6569 GCF_002776525.5 Piliocolobus tephrosceles
TTTCCACCGGATACACTGTCAAAAAATGTCAGGTTATTTATGTGAAGGGTTTATTGCAGCATTTTTTCAATGAAAACAGTTTAAAAATAATATAAATGTTCATTACTATATCATTGTTTACGTGAAGGATGTTATCTGCATACAACAGAAACCTCCGTAATTATTGAAATGAATTAAGAAAATCAGTATTTGTAGATGTTGAAATATGTCTAAGGTATATTTTTACATGGAAAAGAAAAAGTCACAAGCAATGTATAGTGAATAATTTCTTTTATGTAATAAAAGTACGATCAAACACTGATTTGCTCACACATGTTTTTATCCCACTGGAAGAATACAGATGAAAAACTTAACAAGGTTTTGTTTTGGGGAGTGTCACACCTATGTTTTTCATAAATTTTAAATTCTTAAAGTTTTTACAATGAGCAAATGATCCTTAAAAACAAGAGCGCAAAACTGTAAAATTACTATGCTTATAAAGATTTGTTTACAATTTTTTTTAACAAAAAACATTTCATATGTACCAAATAAATAGACAAATCCTAAGACTTCCTAGGATGGGATAGATGATGTGAAATGGAATGTCATAGAGAAAGCAGGCTTTGGGCTGGATGCCACATATCAGGTGAAGAGATGGTAATGAACATTTCTATTCTGGGCACTTCTATCAGCTGAGGAGTTTAGCACAATAATTGGGTGGGTATGTCTGTAAGTCAGTCCATTAGCTGGTTAATGGAAAAATCAAGCACAGTAAAATATTTAAAGAAGTTTATTCTGACCCAGGATGAGAGACCATGACCTGGGGAACAGTCTCAAGAGATTTTGAGAAGGTGTGCCTAAGGCAGTCAGTTTACAGTTCAGTTTTATACATTTTGGGAAACAGAAGTTACAGGCAAAACATAAATCAATACATGTAAGGTATACATTGGTTCAGCCTAAAGAGATGGGAAATCTTGAAGAGATGGTGTGTTTACAAGTCATAGGTGGATTCAAAGATTTTCTACTTGACAACTGATTGAAAGAGTTAAGTTTTATTTAAAGACTTGCAATCAGTAGAAAAAAAAATGCCTGAAGTAACATAAGGGAGATTGTGAAGACCAGGGTTCTTGTTACATAAGTGAAGCCCCCAGGTAGCAGGCTACAGAAAGAATAGATAGTAATTTGGTTTTCTGTTCTTGCGATAGTTTGCTGAGAACGATGGTTTGCAGCTGCATCCATGTTCCTACACAGGAAATGAACTCATCCTTTTTTATGGTTGCATAGTACTCCATGGTGTATATGTGCCACATTTTCTTTTTTTCTTTATTATTATTATTGTTTTTAATTATGCTTTAAGTTATAGGGTACATGTGCACAATGTGCAGGTTTGTTACATATGTATACTTGTGCCATGTTGGTGTGCTGCACCCATCAACTCGTCAGCACCCATCAACTCATCATATATATCAGGTACAACTCCCAATGCCATCCCTTCCCGCTCCCCCCTCCCCATAATAGGCCCAGGTGTGTGATGTTCCCCTTCCAGAGCATGTTCTCACTCATAGGTGGGAATTGAACAATGAGATTACTTGGACTCTGGAAGGGGAACATTACACACCGGGGCCTATTATGGGGAGGGAGGAGGGATGGCATTGGGAGTTGTACCTGATGTAAATGACGAGTTGATGGGTGCAGCACACCAACATGGCACAAGTATACATATGTAACAAACCTGCACGTTGTGCACATGTACCCTAGAACTTAAAGTATGATAAAAAAGAAAAAAAAAATAGAAGAGATGGTAAATGTGTCTTTTCAGACCTTGAAGACCTCAGGATCTCATTTTATCTCTCCTAGATCCAGGAAAGACCTAGAAAATAAAGGTCTGGCTGCATTAGTGGGATTTTCAACAGGTGCAAATTTCTCACACAAGAGACAGATTTGCAGGATCATTTCAAAACATGTCAAAGAAATATATTTTGGGATAAAATATTTTGACTTCCTTCAAGGTCTGCTGTCATGTGATGCTGTACCAGGATCACACTGGAATTTGGTATAGCATTGTCACAAAGAGTCTGTACTGTCAGTCTTACTGAAGGAGCATCGTTTGTCTAGGCAAATGCCCAAGGTTCGTTGTCTCTCACCAAGGAAATCGAAGACAGAGACACACAAAAATGAGTTTAAGAGGGGAGGTTTAATAGGCGAAAGAAAGAGAAAAAAGAATAGCTCTCTTTCCTGTAGAGAGAGGGGTGCCGAAGTAGGACTTTCAGTCCGTGGCAGAGTGTGTGGGGTTTTATAGACTAGCTTGAGGAAGCGGTGTCTGATTTACATAAAGCCCAAAGATCGGTAGGACTAGGTGTGATATTTACATAGTGCATTAAGAAGCTGGCCACCCCACCCTTATCTTTTTATTATGCGAATGGATTTTGTGCTTGATGGGCACCATGTTGTCTGCTCCTTACAGCACATGTAGTTAGCCAGGAAAAGGGAAGATGGAGCTGGTATGTTGAACATGCCTAGCCCCAAGGTAGCCTTGTCCTATTGGCACAGCTGCCAGCATTTACCCGTGCAAGCTTCCAGCTTGTTTTTTCTATGTCTGCAGCTCGATTTTACCGGCTCCTCTGTACTTGAAAAGAAATGACTTTGGGGTTGCTTTTCATTAAAGAAAAACGTTACTGTGGACTTCATTACCCTCACTACCTGCCTAAATAATTTCTTTTTAACTCCTATATTGTGATAATCTCTATTTTAAATTCAATGTTTGTCAGTTGTGCCGAAATTCCAAAAAATGAGGGAATATAATGAAGCATGTCTGAACTCCCTTCCCATTATGGCGGGGAATTCAGTTTTTCAGGTTTCTTTGGGGTCCCCTTGGCCAAGAGAGTGTCCGTCCAGTGATTTGGGGGTCTTAGGATGTTATTTTGGGTTTGTAAGCTCAGTTCTCAGCTCTAACATTTACTAGCTGTGTGATCTTGGGCATGGTTGTTCTCGCTTTTGTATCTCAATTTTCTTTCTTTCTTTTTTTTTTTTTTTTTGAGACAGAGGCTTGCTGTGTCGCCCAGGCCGGAGTGCAGTGGTCGGATTTCAGCTCACTGCAAGCTCCGCCTCCTGGGTTTACACCATTCTCCTGCCTCAGCCTCCTGAGTAGCTGGGACTACAGGCGCCCGCCACCTCGCCTGGCTAGTTTTTTGTATATTTTAGTAGAGACGGGGTTTCACCGCGTTAGCCAGGACGGTCTCGATCTCCTGACCTTGTGATCCGCCCATCTCGGCCTCCCAAAGTGCTGGGATTACAGGCTTGAGCCACCGCGCCCGGCCTATATCTCAATTTTCTTAGCAGTAAATGTGGTTGATAATAATAATACCTACATTCTAGGGGATTTGTGAGAATTAAAACACTGCAAAAAAAGCTTTTGGAATAGCGCCTGACAAATAGTAAGTCATAAATAAATGTTATGATATTATTGTAATTAGCAAGATTTAAAGAAGGATTAGCTAATGGCAAAAGTAGATTGTCTTTTTAAGACTGTCACTCACCATGATAGGGTGATTGAATGAGGCTCTGTAGAACTCTGCTGCATTTCTGATAGTGCTATGGGATACTTCATTTACGGCTCTTTCCTGCCCAATGGGCCTTTTTGCTTGGATTATCAAGAAAATAATAGCTGATCATCTCTGGCTGATAAGTCAAACTTTTTTCTTTTCTTTCTCATGGAAATTCAATCACAGCACATAATACTTTGGTTTCAAAAGATTTGAAGAAAAATGTTAAGAATTGGCTACCTAACTACACCCAACAAAAGCTTTTCTCCCTGAATCTTGAGCTTTTTCTCTCTAGATGAATAGATGAATTTACTCATAAGAATCACTGCATGAAAGCTTTTCTCATATTTAATCTTAATATCCTTTTGAAAAAATAATTCACTCTTTCCTATACGTTGATGGTACATCATCTTGGTTCCTGTTACCTAAAACCAAGCAAAGACAAGTTCAATGAAATTACTGACCTTGTAATCTCTATTTCTCATTTTTCAAGTACGTGATTCAGCAGAATTGTAGACTACAATCTTTGCTTCTACAATCATTGATTTTCTTGGTCAGTCACTTTGCAATACTCCGCCAAGTGTCATAAACCAACTTCTTTATTATATTTATATAAAAATGAAAATTTAAATGTAAAATATACATTTAGATAAGCAACTTCTTCACAAATCCTCCATTAAATTGAAAACAAAACAAATCTGGACTTGATAAGAAGACTTGACACGAATATATTATTGAGAGGGAGAAAGGGACTATTGTAATAGGGGAGGATGCTATTTCTCTGATCATAGATCTGCAAGCATCTCAAACCATAGGCAAAACAATTAAAAAAATTTTTTTTTCTATTTATATAGAGAAACAAAGCTAGAAAAAGGCTGTGTGTGGAAGAGGGATAAAAGGGAATGTTTTACACTTGGGCCAATCTATTTTTTGGAAGGACTTTTAAGGAGAGTTTGCATGCTGGGTTAGGCTGAGGTGGGTGAAAGTTCAGGAACCTGGGGGACAGAACATTGTTACAAAGTTTGGAAAACAATTTGTGGAAATACAGACTAACCAAATGAGAAAAGCAAAGGCTATTATAGGCTTGCTATAGTGAGGAAATCAGCCACTATCATTTCAGAGAGTGCGAGGCAGGCAGAAGACTGGGAAAGCTTTATACCTAGTGAAAAAAAGAAAGCTTTCAAGTGTACCTTCATTGAAGGATGTTAGATTAGGGAAGCTGCAGGCAGGCTCACTAGAAGTTGGGCATCCTATGTGATTGGTTAGGGGTACACATTTGACTTTCTCTCATTGGTCCTGAGTTGGAAGTAGGGACAACAAGTGGGGAGCTGTCAGTTTGTAATCAGGTCCTGGCCATTTTGAGCCGATTGTTACAAAAGTTATTGTATAATTTTCTTGCTTTTCACTAGAGAAAGCAATCTGGTTTCCTCAAAGTCTGATTTATGGCAGGCTGACTTCCTGGATTATTTGTTGTAGCTAAGGGTTGCTTTCCTAGCTGGGTTAATGCAGGTTTTGGAACAACATTATATTTTTATATGTGGTCTGTTTATTGTCCATTTGTACAATCGTTCTGTCAAAGCCTTTTGTTCTGATGAGTCAGTGGAGACAAAGCAGTTCAACTAATCATTTATTGGGCAAAAATGGGAATTTGGAGGGTCTATGTCTAGACATGTCATAGGTAAGTAAGGGGGACATCTGTGAATCTTATCTGTTAGTAACTTATGGGGCAGAGTGGCTCTCTGCAGCAAATGAGTTTCCATAGCCATAAGTGTTGGAGAGATTTATTAACCTTTGCTGTTTTCCAGGATCACAGGGCAGAGATACATTTCAACACTGTCACCTCTGATCATGATTTACACAACTGTATGTAGGTGAACATATTTGCAAGTGTTAATTGTGGACACTTCCTCTTTACCAATTTGGATGCCCTTTATTTTTTTCTCTTGTCTGATTGCTCTGGCTAGAACTTCCAGTACCCTGTTACTAAGACAAACACCTCACAAAAGTTAATCTGATTATATCTAGTATGTATATGTATATGCATATATAATGAGAAATAGCTTATATATAAATAGGAATATATCTTATATCTCATATATATGATATATATTATTTTCAGATTAAGTTCTGTGAGGTGTTTATGACCATGATAGATTTATATTATATATATGATAATTATAATCTATTTACATATATAATAGGTATTATATATGATTTATAGTGTTTATATTTTATATACAGAAGTTTTTTAAAAAATATTTTTTATTTCAATAGGGTTTTGGGGAACAGGTGGTGTTTGGTTACATGAGTAAGTTCTTTAGGGGTGAGTTTTGAGATTTTAGTGCACCCATCATCCGAGCAGTGTACACTACACCCATTGTGTGGTCTTTTATCCCTCCCCACCTCCCACCCTTTCTCCTGAGGACCCAAAGTCTAATGTATTATTTTTATGCCTTTGCATCCTCATAGCTTAGTTCCCACATATAAGCAAGAATATTTGATGTTTGGTTTTCCATTCCTGAGTTACTTCACTTAGGACTAGTAGTCTCCAATTCCATTTAGGTTGCTGCGAATGCCAATAGTTCATTCCTTTTATGACTGACTTGTATTCCATGGAATATATATATATACACACACACACATATATATACACATACACACACACACACACACACACATATATATATATAAAACTTTTTTTTTGAGACAGAGTTTTGCTCTTGTTGCCCAGGCTGGAGTGCAATGGCACCATCTCGGCTCACCACAACCTCCACCTCCCGGGTTCAAGCAATTCTCCTGCCTCAGCCTCCCAAGTAGCTGGGATTACAGGTGTGTGCCACCATGCCCGGCTAATTTTGTAATTTTAGTAGAGATGGGGTTTCTCCACATTGACCGGGCTGGTTTCAAACCCCTGACCTCAGGTGATCTGCCTGCCTCGGCCTCCCAAAGTTCTGGGATTATAGGCATGAGCCACTACGCTGGGCCCCCTTTTTTTTTTTGAGATGGAGTTTAGCTCTGTCACCCAGGCTGGAGTGCAGTGGCCCAATC